>NC_087308.1:5445924-5525423 GCF_015220805.1 Pogoniulus pusillus
CTTGAAGAAGCAGTGGTGGGAGCTCCCTCAAAAAGTTTTCTCTCTATGAGAGGTGTCTCTATGAGATATTGAGGGCTCTATTTCCCTGAAGTGTATGTGGCCTTTGAAGTGGCCACCTAGGAGACAATGGGAAAGGCCCCGAAAAAAAGAAGTAAACAAGGGCTCCAAAGACTCTTAAGTTTGCCTTTAAAGACAAGACAGGGAGAGTAAGGAGAAGCCAGCGGCAGAAGCCCAAAGGTATTTCGGGAATTTTTACCTCTATTCAGAGACTTGTGATTACAACTGCTGATAAGCCGAATCTCGGCTGAGTGATTACCTGCCATCTGAAGCGTCTCAAAATCAGTCTAAGTTAACTAAAGATGGAAGATCTGGAGAAAAAGCAGAGGACAAAAAGAAGAAGCAACCGAAACCGCAGACACCTCCATCGTCCTCTTCAAGACAAGGAACCGGACACCACCCCCTCCTCCAGTGACAACAGCTCCAAGGGAAAGTGGTCCCAGATCCACACTTACCATCCCCCACACCTCATAACTCGCCCCCCAAGAGGACGAACCCCGCAGATCGAAGAGATGCACAGCTGAAAGAAGGCTGAGTATAATGCTGGTTTCCAGCTTGGGACTCTGGGACCTGTGAAATGCTCCCATGGTTACGGAGGCTCAGGGGGGAAGGCAGTGGGTCCGTCTTAAGTCTGGATGCTTCAGAGAGCTAGGCTATTTGCATTCAAAAGGTTTTCAAGCAAAGGTGTTACAAATTACCACCACAATGGCATACAAATTGCTCAGCTCCTGCTCTGTTTACAGGATGTCACAGAAAAAGTGTCCAATTTTTCCTGATCGATTAAAGATTTGAACACAGCAGAATGGACAGGTTCCCCCAGAAGTGAAATGACTGAGTTTTTTTCGCTTTGGATAGCATCATAAAGTTGACAGAAAAAAGAAAAAAATACTTAAAAGCTCTGAAACAACGGGAGATTGCGACGGTCCGTTTGTCTCAAGGTCTAGGGGGGGCTGGTCCTCGGTTTAGTTGTTTGGGTTTTGTTGGGGGGTTTTTTTGTGTGTCTTTTCACCCAGCACGGCTTGACACCTCCTCCTTCCCCTCTTGAGCACAGCCTGGCACTGGGAAGCACCCCACCTCGCTCCCCCAGTGCCAGCTCAGTGGGGCCCACACCCCCCCTCCCCTTCTTGCACTTCTTCAGCCGGGAAGCACGGCTATTTTTTAAAGTGACAGATCCACATTTTTATATTTTACTGACTGTATTTTATTGATGCAAATCTTGATGTTTTTTAGCTTTTTGATTGTAATAGATCGTAGAAGTTATTGGATAAGATGTTAAGTGCTTGTTAATTGTAATAGTATATTGGAGTAAGAATATTAAGTTTGCAGTTGTTTTACCAGGGTAAAATCGATAGATTAACTTTTTTTTTTTTTTTTGGGTTGACTGACTTAAAGGGTTCCTTTTTTTTTTTCCAGCCTGCCATGGCTTCATCATTTTTTGAAGAGCACTACGTAGTGTAACATACTTTTTTCAATTTTTCCTTTGGGTTTCTTACTTTTTCTGTATTCGGAATCGAATACATGGTTTAAATTTTTCCTTTAGTTTATCAATTTTTAGTATTACTATAGTTAAGGATGCTTATCATAGGGATATTATAGGATATTTGCTGCAGATGACACTAAGCTGGGGGCAGATGTGACTGAGTTGGAGGGCAGAAGGGCTCTGCAGCGGGACCTTGACCGCCTGGACAGATGGGCAGAGGCCAATGGGATGGCATTCAATAGCTCGAAGTGCAGGGTGCTGCACTTTGGCCACAACAACCCCATGCAGAGATACAGGCTGGGGTCAGAGTGGCTGGAGAGCAGCCAGACAGAGAGGGATCTGGGGGTACTGATTGATACCCACCTGAACATGAGCCAGCAGTGTGCCCAGGTGGCCAGGAGAGCCAGTGGCATCCTGGCCTGCATCAGGAATGGTGTGGTCAGCAGGAGCAGGGAGGTCATTCTGCCCCTGTACTCGGCACTGGTTAGACCACACCTCGAGTACTGCGTTCAGTTCTGGGCCCCCCAGTTTAGGAAGGACACTGAGATGCTCGAGCGTGTCCAGAGAAGGGCGACGAGGCTGGTGAGAGGCCTCGAGCACAAGCCCTGCGAGGAGAGGCTGGGGGAGCTGGGGTTGTTTAGCCTGGAGAGGAGGAGGCTCAGGGGTGACCTTATTGCTGTCTGCAACTACCTGAGGGGTGGTTGTGGCCAGGGGGAGGTTGCTCTCTTCTCTCAGGTGGCCAGCTCCAGAACAAGAGGACACAGCCTCGGGCTGCGCCAGGGGAAATTTCGGCTCGAGGTGAGGAGAAAGTTCTTCACTGAGAGAGTCATTGGGCACTGGAGTGGGCTGCCTGGGGAGGTGGTGGAGTCGTCGTCCCTGGGGCAGTTCAAGGCAAGGTTGCATGTGGCACTTGGTGCCATGGTCTAGCCTTGGGCACTGTGGTAAAGGGTTGGACTTGATGATCTGTGAGGTCTCTTCCAACCTTGGTGATACTGTGATACTGTGTGATACTGTGATATTTTTTCTTCTTGGGTTTTTTTCCTTTTAAGGATAAGGATCATGTGAACACAAAACAAAACAAACAGAGGTAACATGGTTATGATTTTGGCAAGGGTAATATGGCAAAGATTATCAGATCCAGTTTTCATGCCAGATTGGGCATTGGTTTTCTGTGGCATAAAACAATGGCTTGTGACAGGCCACTGCAATTATACCATCACACTTATGTAAGTTATATGCTCAGATATTATACTTTGCACCTGCTTATGCTAATTGCACACCATTGCATTCACAAAAAAAGAGGAAAAAAGGAGATAAAAAAAGGGGGGAGAGAGAGGAAAATACTCTCTCAAAAATACTCTAGTCTAGGGAATGAATGTGCTTGGGTTTATTTGATGGGTATCAGTTTGTTATGTTCAGTCTGTTTTCTTGGCAGTGAGCAGAAGTCTTGCTCAGATGTCTGTGCATTGGAATGTATACTGAGATATGGTTGTGCTTTGATCATGCTTAAGGAATTTAGGTACTTCACAAGCTTCTAGCAATGCTGTTTTAATGAATAGGCAATTGCAAAAGTAGAGTTACCAGTTCGACCCTCTGTTATTAGGGGCAGACCTACGCATTGGACAAGATGAGGAACAGCTGCCTTTGTTAGTAGTGTTTTGGGGTGCTGTGTTTTTTGTTCCTTTTGCAAGGGCCCTGCAAATTGGATGGGAAACGCTGCCTTCATTTTTAAAAACAAAAAGGGGGAACTGTGGGAATGCAAAGTGAAGAAGGATAATAACAAGCGGATGCTGACCTTGCTTCCCACCAGCTGCTGGCTACCTTATCTTATGCCTTTGATCACACTGATCTGTGGGGCTTTGACCATGTTCCCGCGGCAAGCTAAACAGCATTCTGCAACACACCTCCCTCTGCTAAGGGGGTCTGCAGAGCATGGTGCTGTAGGTCCAACTCCCTTTCACATTTCCTTTTAGCCCTTAGCTTTTCCACTTTGCCCTTCAGTTCAGCCACTAGGTTAAGCAGACCATTGATCTGCTCACACCTAATGCAGCCATTGTCTCTGCCACCGTCAACTTCGAATGCCAGGCTCTAACACTCATCACAAACAGTTCCCTAGATGCCTGCATGCCTATGGGTGGGGTCTGTTTGGGTGCCCACAGTTTTACAAGTAACTTTTGATTGAGTTTTCACCATGTAAAGAATCTTCTCCTTAAGTTCAAGTGAAACCTACTGTGTTCTAGTTTGTGCCCATCAGCCTTTGTTCTATCACTGCATACCACTGAAAAGAGCTGAGCTACATCCTCATGAACACCACTCTTTAAATATTTATAAGCATTAATAAGATAATTTCTCAGTCTTCGCTTTCACAGACTGAAGTGCCCCAGGTCTCTCAGCCTCTTCTTGCAAGAGAGATGCTCCAGTCCACTCATCTTCATGACCCTCCAGTAGTTCCCTGTCCCTCTTTAACCAGGGGGCCCAGAACTGGACACAATACTCCAGATGTGGCCTCACCAGGGAAGAGTAGAGGAGGAAAAGAACCTCACTCAACCTGCTGGCCACACTCTTCTTAATGCACCTGTCCTGGCAGGGCATAAATTCTGCCAGGCAGGTTTAACCCTGGCTCTCCTCCTCCTGTTGTGGGTCTGGGAGTGAGTAAGATGAGCAAACAATAAGGGTTTCACCCCAGCAAGGCCTTGAGGACTAGAGGGCTTAGCACCACGTGTCAGGTGTCTTGTGCTGCCCTCACTGTGCCTGTGTGGTCAAAGGAGTCATGAAGCTTTGAATTCATTGGCCAGAACAATGGTGCTAGTGCCTGTTGGCCAGTTTGATTTCAAAATCAAGTATATAAAGGGGCATGATTTAGAAACCATGCCTTTCTGCATTGCGCCTTTGTACATTAGCCTTTGCGGCTCGTTAAAGGCAGACATGTGTTTGAGGCTCACACTAGTGGCTTAGCACCATTTCTTCCCTCTGCCTGAAATATCTGTATTTTACCCTGGAATCACCTCACAAGTTTGAAAGCGTCTTTCATACAGGAGACTTACTCAGGGACCAAAGGAATCATGAGTACATCTGCTGGAGTGAATGCCAAGGCTCCATAGGCACAGTTAGAATTTTTCCTGGGTTTGCGTTACTGTTTTCCAAGTTCTGATTGTTTAAACTGTTTAATTCTGTGCAATTGCTTCCTGTCCAAAGAACCTCAGGGAATTTCCCCCTATTTTTGAATATTTGTAATAAAAATTACTATTCATACCTAAATTAATAGTCATAATTCATAAAGATTATTAATTTCCACTACAGCACCCCAGGAGACCACTGGCCACCTTGGCCATGAGGGCACACTGCTGGCTCATACTGAACTTGTTGCCCACCAGCGTCTAAGGTCCTTTTCCACAGAGCTGCTTTCCAGCAGGTCACAGATTCACATGCACAGATTGCATTGGGTTGAAAGGGACCCTCAAAGGTCATCTTGTCCAACCCCCAAGCAGTCAGCAGGGACGCCTCCAACTAGACCAGGATGTCCAGGGCCACATCCAGTCTGGTATTGAATGTCTCCAGGGACAGGGCCTCAACCACATCCCTAGACAAACAGTTCCAGTATTTTACCACTCCCATTGTGCAGAACTTCCTCCTGATGTCCAACCTAAATCTACCCTGCTCTTCATGCTATTGCTACAAGCCCTTCCTTCCTTAGCCTTCCTCTAGGTCAGCCCCTAACCTGTACTGGTGCATGGTGTTGAACCTGGCCAGGGGCAGGACTCCACACTGGTCATTCTTGAGTACCTCCAGGAATCATAGAATGCATTGAATTATAACAGACTTTTAAAGATCACCTAGTCCTACCCTCCTGCAGTAAGCAGGGACACCCTCAACTAAATCAGGTTGCTCAGAGCCCCATGAAGCCCAGACCTTGAATGTCTCCAGGGACTGGGGTCTCTACCACCTCCCTGAGCAACCTGTTGCAGTGCTCCACCACCCACATGGTAAAGAACTTCTTCCTAATGTCCAATCTAAATCTACCCTGCTCTAGTTTAAAACCACTGCTATAAACCCTTGAAAACAGTCCCTCCTCAGATTTCTTGTAGGCCTCCTTTCAGGTACTTTTCCTCAAGGGAGTGCAAGGTAGGGATAGACAATTGGAGTCACACCCTGACCTCCCCAAAACAAACCCTTCAAGTAGCCAGAGTTCCTGAGATGGAAGACCCCCCATCCTCTCTCTGCCTGCCTAATAGTGGTAACTCAGAGGATGGGGGCAATAGCAACAAATCTCTGTCCAACACAGCAGGTGGGGCAAGCATGTCCCCCCTGTAACCATCCCACTCTCCTGAGTCCCCTTGCAAAACAGGTATAGTTCTCTGCAAGAGGACACAAACAATGACAAAAACTGGGGTTCACCTAACTTACAGGTGTTGCCAGCAAATCAATGCCTGCCTCAAAAACTGGTGTAGCAGGCAGAACTTTGGGTTCTTTAATCATGGGTCATTTTATGGATCATCAGGTCTGCTGGCAATAGATGGGGTGCACCTGTCTCAAATGGGGAGAAGGATCCTGGAACAAGAGTTAGCAGGGTTCATAAAAAGGATTTAAAACTAGATTTGAAGAAGGAAGAGGACAGAAGCAGGGATCCATTAAGTAGCAGAGGTGCAAGGGTTAACAACTGTTTATTAACCATAGCAGCACCTGGGAACAGACAGGGAGAAATTAGGTCTTCTCCCTGCAAAAAGGTGCCAAGACCTTTAGACTGAAATGCAGCTACAATAACGCACACAGCATGGGAAACAAACAGGAGAAGCTGGCATCCTTTTTGCATCAGAAAAACAATGATATAGTGGCAATCACAGAAACAGGGTGGGGCACCTCACATAAATGAAGTGCTACCACGGATGGCTTAAAGGCTCTTCAGACAGGACAGGCAAGAAAGTAGAGGCAGTGCAGTGGCCCTGTATGTCAGGGAGCATTTTGATTGCCTTGAGCTTTATGATGATGCAGTTGTGTACTTACAGGTTAAAAATCAGGGGAAAGGCTAACAAGGCTGATATTATGGTGAGAGTCTGTTACAGGCCACGCAAGCAGGATGGAGAGACAGATGAATTATTCTATAACCAACTGGAAGAAGTCTCATTATCACTCGCCCTCATTCTCATGGGGGACTTCAACTTCCCTGATGTCTGCTGGAAATACAATACAGTGTAAAGGGAGCAGTCCCAGAATTTCCTAAAGTCTGTAAAGGACAACTTCCTGACAGAGCTGGTGATGGAGCCAACTAGGGAAGTTGCCCTGCTGGATCTACTGCTTACAGACAGAGAAAGACTGGTGGGTGATGTGATGGAGGAAACCTGGGGCATAGCATTCCTGGAGAAAAAAGGAGGGGGGGTCTGCGTAATTTGCCACCTTGGACTTCCAGAGGGTAGACTTTGGTCTACTTGGAAGTCTGGTTGGCAGAGTCCCTCAGTAGGCAGTCCTGGAGGGCAAAGGAGTCCCAGAACAGTAGACAGTCTTCAAGAAGGAAATTTTGGAGGCACAAGAACACACTATCCCCATGTGTCAGAAGATAAGCCAGCAGGGAAGAAAACTGACCTGGCTGAACAGAGAACTTTGATTAGACCTCAAGAAAAAGAGGAAAGTCTGTGGGGTTTGGGAGAAAGAGCAGGCAACACAGGAAGACTACAAGGATGCAGAAAGGTCATGCAAGAAGAAAATTAGAAAGGCTAAAGCCAAACTACAATTTAATTTGGCCAAGTCTGCGATAAATAATTAGAAATGCTTCTATAAATATATCAAGAACAAAAGGAGGACCAAAGAGAACCTCTACCCTTTAATAGACACAGGGGAACCATAACGACAAAGGATGAAGATAAGGCTGAGATTCATAATGCTTCTTTGTCTCAGTCTTTAATAGTAAGATCAGCTGTTCCCTGTGAACCCAGACCCCTGTGCCAGAAAACAGAGCCAGAGAGAAAAATTATAGAATGGTTTGGGTTGGAAAGAATCTTAAAGGTCATCTAGTTCCAACCCCTCAAGGGCAGGGACACCTCCCACTAGACCAGGTTGCTCAAGACTCTGTCCAATCTGGTCTCAAACACCTCCAGGGAGGGAGAATCCACAACCTCCCTGGGCAACCTGTTCCAGTGTCTCACCACCCTTGCTATAAAGAATTTCGTCCTAAGATCTAGTCTAGATCTCCCCTCTTCCAGCTCAAAGCCATTCCCCCTTGTCCTATCAGCTGCTTCAGAACTGGTTGGGTCAGGGGTAGAGAGATCTCAGTGTGCTTTCCCTTGGTAGGGAAACATAGAATGGTCAGGGTTGGAAGGGACGTCTGAAGGTCATCTAGTCACAGTATCACAGTTATCACCAAGGTTGGAAGAGACCTCATAAATCATCAAGTCCAACCCTTTACCACAGAGCTCAAGGCTAGACCATGGCACCAAGTGGCACGTCCAATCCTGCCTTGAACACCTCCAGGGACGGCGACTCCACCACCTCCCCGGGCAGTCCATTCCAGTATCCAATGACTCTCTCAGTCAAGAAGTTTCTCCTCATCTCGAGCCTAAATTTCCCCTGGCGTAGCTTGAGGCTGTGTCCTCTCATTCTGGTGCTGGCCACCTGAGAGAAGAGAGCAACCTCCCCCTGGCCACAACCACTCTTCAGGTAGTTGTAGACAGCAATAAGGTCACCCCTGAGCCTCCTCTTCTCCAGGCTAAACAATCCCAGCTCCCTCAGCCTCTCCTTGTAGGGCTTGTGCTCAAGGCCTCTCACCACCCTCGTCGCCCTTCTCTGGACATGCTCAAGCATCTCAATGTCCCTCCTAAACTGGGGGGCCCAGAACTGAACACAGTACTCAAGGTGTGGTCTAACCAGTGCCGAGTACAGGGGCAGAATGACCTCCCTGCTCCTGCTGACCACACCATTCCTGATGCAGGCCAGGATGCCATTGGCTCTCTTGGCCACCTGGGCACACTGCTGGCTCATGTTCAGGCAGGTATCGATCAGCACTCCCAGATCCATTTCTGTTTGGCTGCTCTCCAGCCACTCCGACCCCAGCCTGTATCTCTGCATGGGGTTGTTGTGGCCAAAGTGCAGCACTCGGCACTTGGAGCTATTGAACGCCATCCCCTTGGCCTCTGCCCATCTGGCCAGGCGGTCAAGGTCCCGCTGCAGAGCCCTTCTGCCCTCCAACCCAGCCACATCTGCCCCCAGCTTGGTGTCATCTGCAAACTTGCTGACGACTGACTCCATGCCCTCATCCAGATCATCTATAAAGATGTTAAAGAGGATGGGGCCCAGCACTGATCCCTGAGGGACACCACTAGTGACCGGCCGCCAGCTGGATGTGGCACCATTCACCACCACTCTCTGGGTCCGGCCCTCCAGCCAGTTCCTAACCCAGCATAGAGTGTTGCCATCCAAGCCATGGGCTGACAGCTTAGCCAGCAGTTTGCTGTGGGGGACAGTGTCAGAGGCCTTGCTGAAGTCCAGATAGACCACATCCACAGGCCTCCCCACATCCACCAAGCGGGTCACCTGATCACAGAAGGAGATCAGGTTGGAGAGGCAGGATCTGCCCTTCCTAAATCCATGTTGGCTGGACCTGAGCCCTTGGCCATGCCTCAGGTGCGCAGTTATTGCCCCCATGATAACCTGCTCCATCAGTTTCCCTGGCACTGAGGTCAGGCTGACAGGCCTATAGTTCCCAGGTTCCTCCATCCGACCCTTCTTGTGGATGGGGATCACATTGGCCATTTTCCAGTCTCCTGGGACCTCTCCGGTGAGCCAGGACTGCTGGAAAATGATGGAGAGCGGCTTAGCCAGCTCATCTGCCAGCTCTCTCAGCACCCTGGGATGGATCCCATCTGGTCCCATGGACTTGTGGGTGTCCAGATGGCTCAGCAGGTCCTGAACTAATTCCTCATGAATTCCCAGGGCAACACACTGCTCCCCGACCCCATCCCCCAGTTCAAGAGGCCACTTCCCCTGAACTCCTCCCTCCTTACTCTTGAAAACTGAGGCAAAGAAGGCATTCAGGACCTCAGCCTTTTCCTCGTCGTCAGTTATAGCGTTCCCCTCCTGGTCCAATAAGGAGTGGAGGCTCTTCTTGCCCTTCTTTTTAGAATTGATAAATTTATAAAAATGCTTTTTATTATCTTTCACAGAGGTGGCCAGCCTAAGTTCTAGCTGGGCCTTAGCCTCTCTAATTTTTCTCCTGCATAATCTGGCTACATCTTTAAACACGTCAGGAGAAGCCTTCCCCTCCTTCCAAAGGTGATACACCCTCTTTTTTTCCCCCAATTCCTTCAGGAGCTGTTTGCTCATCCAGGTTGGTCACCTTCCCCATCGGCTCATCTTTCAGCACATGGGAACTGCCAGTTCCTGCGCCTTCAAGAGCTCCTGTTTAAAGTAGGTCCAACCATCCTGGACCCCCTTGTTTTTAAGGACTGCTGCCCAGGGGACTTTGGAAATAAGTTTCTTAAGAAAATTGAAGTTTGCCCTCCGAAAGTCCAAGGTGTGGGTTTTGTTGTAGTGCCTCCCTACCTCCCTGCATATTGAAAACTCCACTATCTCATGATCACTACACCCCAGGCAGCCTCCCACCAGCCCTTCTCTGTTGGAGAACAGCAGGTCAAGCTGAGCTTGACCCCTAGTAGGCTCACTTAACAGCTGGGTCATGAAGCTGTCCTCCATGCACTCTAGAAATCTCCTGGACTGCCTCCTCTCTGCTGAATTAAGTTCCCAGCAGATATCTGGCAGGTTAAAGTCACCCACAAGAACAAGATCTGATGATCTTGAGACAGCCTCCAATTGTTTGTAAAATATCTCATCTGTTTCTGTCTATAACAGACTCCAACCAAGATGTCAGATTTGTTAGTCCTCCCTCTGATTTTAACCCACAAGCTCTCAATCCCTTCATCCCTCACCTCAAGCTCAGTGGCAAGGAGTGACTCCCTAATATACAGGGCCACCCCTCCTCCTCTTCTCCCTTGACTATCTCTCCTGAAGAGGCTGTATCCCCCCAGTATAGCGCTCCAACCATGCCTGTCTTCCCACCAAGTTTCTGAAATGACAACTATATCATAGTCACCCTGGTGGACCAGGACTTCCAGTTCCTCCTGCTTGTTACCCAAGCTGCGTGCATTGGTGTAGATGCACTTCAGCTGGGCTCTCGATTCCTCAATTGACTCTAGTTTCCTTCCCACTCTCTCCTTCTCAGAGAGAGTAATTGCCTCACCCACCCCCTTCAGATCTAGTTTAAAGCCTGCCTAATGAGTCCTGCCAACTCCAGTGCCAGGACTCTCCTGCCCCTCCTAGACAACTGCACCCCATCAGGATCAAGCAGGTCTGGCTCATTAAAAGTTCCCCCAAGGTCGAAGAAGCCAAAATACCACCGCTCACACCATCCCTTAAGCCAGTTGTTGATGGCATAGGTTCTGCTGTTCCTCTCTGTGAACTCCCTTGCCACAGGGGGAACTGAGCAGAACACCACCTGTGCTTCTGCCTCATCTATCAATTTCCCCAGGGCCTTGAATTCCTTTTTAATTGCCCTGGTGCCCTTCTTCTCAATCTTATCCCTGCCAGCCTGTATTACCAGCAAAGGGTAATAATCAGAGGGCTGGATTAGGTTTGGGAGTCTCCTGGCGATGTCCCTAACCCGGGCACCAGGAAGGGGGCAAACCTCCCTGTGAGATGGGTTGGGACGACAAATTGTTCTCTCCGTCCCCCTCAAGACTGAGTCCCCAACAACTATGACCCTTCTCTTTTTCTTGTTTTTTGTGGAGCTAGTCACCACAGTTGGTGGGGACTGCTCCACCCTAGGCATCATCGCAGTTGGATGATCCTCAGCCCTCTCATCCTCCCTGCCCTCTGCATGCAGGGCCTCATACCTGTTGTGCAAGGGCAGTGGAAGAGGAGGAGAGGGCCGGGGTGGACTTCCCTTACTGCCCTCTGACAGGGATCTGTACCCATCCCTCCCTGTTTCCAGGGGCAGTTCCCTTAGCAGGGGTGATATGCAGAGCCTGCACCCACAGATCCAGCTCCCTTTCGTTCTCCCTTATTGACCTGAGCCTGGATACTTCATCCTTCAGCTCAGGCACTTCATCTTTCAATTCTGCTACCAATGTGAGGAGAAAGTTCACCTGCTCACACCTGGTGCAATTGTTCACCCCTTCCCCTTCTACAGTAAGTGACAGGCTCCAGCACTCCCTGCAGCCAGTAGCCTAGACTCCTATGTGTTGGTGGGTCGAGTCTGTCTGCGTGCACACTCTTTTTCTGCCCTTCATTGTGCGAGTGACAGGCATAGTGCACAGTGGTATTGACAGTCAGAAACAGGAAGAGGAAAACAAATCCCAGTAGCGGGCAGGCTGGCTCTGCAGCCAAAATGGCGTCGTGCGCGGCACCCAGCAGGGATTTAAACTTCCCGCAGCTGACGTCACGTGCTTGCGTCAGAGACCCACTCAATCCCGCGAGACAACAGCCCTGCCGTCCCCCCTGCCTACCTGAAGGTCCCCCGGAACCACGGAGCAGCAGAACAGAGCAGAAATTCAGAGCTCAGCAGCAGTGCCCGCAGTGCTCTCTCTCAATCGGCTCTGCAGCCAACCTCCTCTGCAGTAAGCAGAGGCATCCTTAACTAGATCAGGTTGCCCTGTCAAGCCTCACCTTGAATATCTCCAGGGAAGTGCCAGGCAAGCAGAGAGAGCCACCAGGAGCCAGCAGCTCTCCTGGGACCGGCTGATGAGTTGAGTTGTTGTCATTTCCAGTTCGAGGGCAGCCACACCCACCCTCACACCATTATAAAAAGCCCTGAAGGCATGCAGGGACCTAACAAGTTTGTAGGGTGTGTGACATCTAGGGCATGGCACAGCAATTCACACAGAAGGACATGCAAGGAAGGTGCTGAAGCTTGCCCAGGGTGATAGTGTCTGACCAGCAGAAGGCCACAGCCCTGCACCCACCAGGTCTGATGCTGAGTCTCAGACAGCTCCGTTAGGAACACACTGCCACCCAAATGTTGGGCTGCAGGGTGTGCCCCACTCTTACACCGATGACAGATGGCAGCAGAAAGCAAGCCTGTCGGAGGTGTGCTCAGGTCGAGGACCTGGGCTTAGTGATGGAGCTCTGAGAGGAGGTAAGTAGATTGAGAACCATCAAGGAATGTGAAGAAGAGAGTCTTGGAGTCACACCCTGCCCCCCCAAAGAGAAACCTAAGAAGCAGACAGCTCATGTTATGGAGAGATCCCTGTCCTCTCATCCCCTGACTGAATGCAGTGACTCAGAAGACAATGACAGCAAATTCCTGCCTGGAACAACAAGCACTGTGGGCATATGCCACTGTAACTACCTCCCCTTCACAGCTACCCTTGCAAAACAGATATGGTGAGCAAGGGGAAGTGAACAATGACAAGGGTGAAGGATCAACACCTTGGAGGAGCTGTCAAGGTTGTCAGTCTACACACTGCATCAAAACCTCTTCAGTAAAGAATAAAACACAGGTCATTGTCATGTGTGACTCACTTCTGACGGAAGTGGAAGGCCTGAAATACAGGCCGGAGCCATATCTTTGTGAAGTCTGCTGCCTCCTGGGGGCCCAGATTAGTGATGTGAAGAGAAAGCTTCCTTCAGTAGTGCAGCCCTCAGACTACTATCCACTGCTGATTTTTCAGGTAGGCAGTGATGAAGTAATGACAAGAAGTCCAAAGACAATGAAGAGAGACTTCAGGGCCTTGGGACGACTGATTAAGGGATCAAGAACACAAGTAATATTCACAGTTCAGCTTTGCATGTGCAGTAAATAGTAATTAGATGTTTACCAGAGGGATACTCCAGCTCCTGAAGTAACAATTATGGCTTGGACAGAGCTCTGCAGAGGCAGGTTGAGAGGTTATTGAGCCACAATACTTCTATTCTGAAGTGAATTCTTCCCCTCACTCCAAGAAGGGCATTGAGGTACTGGAGTATGCCCAGAGAAGTGCAACAGAGCTGGTAAAAAGCACTGCTACAATTTTTTTGTGATTATACTTACTTGCTATGCAGATGTTTATTTGTGATCTTACACCTAGAACTACTGAGAACATTCCAGACCAGTTATTTCAGGTAAATAAAAAAATGGAAATTAGACTCCAGTGTAATTATTACACAGAAATTCTAACATCAAGTAGCAAAAATAGATTATAGTATTTATATCAGACTTCAACCTTCACCATGCTTGGCACTAGCAGAGATTTATAACTGTAGAAGTTGATAATATGGTCAAGAAAAGTCCAAACAATGCAACATCAAATTATTAAACCATGAAAATACAAGAGATTTGCTTCTACTTGTATCCAAACAGAACTTCAGTCTCATTATCTGCAGCAACAGAAAGATTTCTGGTCATCTACCAGCCACATGAAGAGACTCAAGAGTGGAAAGGAACACATGAGCATATCAAATTTGCCATTTCTTTACCACGTTTCAGAAATACTTCTTCACAACCACTCAGAACAAAAACCGTGACAAATCCTTACCACAGTCCTAGCCAATGTATACAATATAAGGTTTCCAGTTAGCCCATTCTGCAGCCCTCCTATTGTTGAGAATACTAAAAGTTTTCCATAACTTCTGCAATTCACAGTACAAATTTTGTTTAAACAATATAAGGCAGTATCCATGAAGCCACATATTTCTGTAAAGCCACTGCCCAAGAAAGTTGGTTAATTTTTAAAGGCCACTTCCTCCAAGCCCAAGCTAGGTGCATTCCCTTGAGTAGAAAATCAGGTAGATGTACTAGGAGACCTGCATGGCTGAGCAAGGAACTCCTGAAGGAAATATCAAGGATGAAAGAAACTTACAGTTCATGGAAGAAGGGATTTCTCACTTGGGAGAACTATAGAGATGTTGTAAGGGCACACAGGAAGGCAACAAGGAAGGCCAAAGCCCTCTTGGAACTAAAACTGGCAAAGGAAGTAAAAGAGAACAAGAAAGGCTTCTTCAAATCTATCAGTAGGAAAAGGAAGAACAGGGAAGGTGTGGGGCCACTGCTGAATGAGGAGGCAACCTTGATAACTGAAGATGCAGAGAAGGCAGAGTTGCTGAATGCCTTCTTTGCTTCAATCTTTACACCTAAGGCTGAACTTCCCTATGTATTCCAGACCCTGGATGAAGGAGAGGAAGCCTGGAGGAGGGAATGCTCCTCCCTGGTCAGTGACGACTGGGTTAGGGATCAGTTACACAAATTAAACATTCACAAGTCCATGGGCCCTGATGAGATGCACCCAAGGGTGCTGAGAGAACTGGCTGATCTTGTTGCTCTGCCACTCTCCATCATCTTTGCCAAATCGTGGCAGACAGGAGAGGTGCCTGAGGACTGGAGGAGAGCCAATGTCACCCCAACATTCAAAAAAGGGAAGAAAGAGATTCTAGGAAATTACAGACCGGTCGGCCTAACCTCCATCCAAGAAAAAAATCATAGAATCAACCAGGTTGGAAGAGACCTCCAAGATCATCCAGCCCAACCTATCCCCCAGCCCTAGCCAGTCAACTAGATCATGGCACTAAATGCCTCATCCAGTCTTTTCTTGAACACATCCAGGGACGGTGCCTCCACCACCTCCCTGGGCAGCCCATTCCAATGGGAAATCACTCTCTCTGTGAAGAACTTCCTCCTAACATCCAGCCTATACTTTCCCCGGCACAACTTGAGACTGTGTCCCCTTGTTCTATTGCTGGTTGTCTGGGAGAAGAGGGCAACCCCCACCTGGCTACAATGTCCTTTCAGGTAGTTGTAGACAGCAATGAGGTCACCCCTGAGCCTCCTCTTCTCCAGGCTAAACAGGCCCAGCTCCCTCAGCCTCTCCTCATAGGGTTTGTGTTCCAGACCCCTCACCAGCTTTGTCGCCCTTCTCTGGGCATGCTCCAGCACCTCAACATCTCTCTTGAATTGAGGGGCCCAGAACTGGACACAGTACTCAAGGTGTGGCCTGACCAGTGCTGAGTACAGAGGCAGAATAACCTCCCTTGTCCTACTGGCCACACTGTTCCTGATGCAGGCCAGGATGCCACTGGCTCTCTTGGCCACCTGGGCACACTGCTGGCTCATCTTCAGCCTACTATCTATCAGTACCCCCAGGCCCCTCTCCTCATGGTTGCTTTCCAGCCACTCAGTCCCCAGCCTGTAGTGCTGCTTGGGGTTGTTGTGGCCAAAGTGCAGAACACTTTGGCCCTCCAAATGATGGAGGGGAATCTGCTGGAAGACATCTCAAGGCACTTGGAAGAGAAGAAGGTTATCAGGAGTAGACAGCATGGATTTATCAAGGGGAAATGATGCTTCACTAACCTGATAGCATTCTATGATGACATAAGTGAATGAGTAGATTCAGGGAGACCAGTGGATGTAGTCTACACTGAACTTAGCAAAGCCTTTGACACTGTCTCCCATGACATCCTAGTATGCTAGTTTGAGCCTAGCTAGAATGTTTTGGTGAGAAGAACTAGATTACAGGCTGTGAAGGGAAACCAAGGCTGATGTCTATCTCGCTCATAGGCTTGCTGAGATGTATAAAAACAAGAATCAAAACATGGATAAGGAACAATTTCTGCTGCTGGGGAACTGACTGAGCTGCATCTCTAACCTCACCCCTCTCTACCGCTTCTTTGACTAATCCACTTTGCTTTCTAACCCCCTGGCTGAACCTCCATTCTTCCTTGGGACTGGGATAAGGTTGAGAGGGGTAGGGGGAAGGTGAAGGGGCGGTTGAGAGCCCCTCCTGGGGACTCAGGTTTCTGGGAGGGGAGTTGTGTTTCTGTGTTACTTTTTACCTTGTTTATTTCTGTATATAACTGTATATACTGTAAATATCTGCTTGTATATTGTGCTAAGCTGTAAATAATAAGCCTCATTCAATTTCCAGAGCTGGCTGAGTCGAGTCTGGGTGATTTCCAAAGTGGGGGGGGGGGGGGGGCAGGGAACACCCAAACCATCACATCTTTTATTTTGGTGCCCAATGTGGGGGAAATTGATTTTGAGTGATTGTTAATTAACTCTGGGAATCAGAATGAAGCTAATTAAGTTATTTTACTTAGTGTTAGCTATTGTGTGGACTATCATCTGTATTCCTGTTTAAAATTGGATCAAAACCCAAATTGGCTACTTTTTGTTTGATCTAATTTTGAAGAAGATCAAAGCTAAACTTACATCCATTTTTTGGACTTGGGGGGATTTCATCCTTGGCTACATTGGGTTTAGTGTCACTGAGTCTTTTACAAGTAACACTACAGGGGCATTCACCAGTAACACTACAGGAAATGGAAGTATTACTTTCACTGACCAGCTTAGGCAGATAGAGGACAGCTTGTCACATTCTGCCCTAGTCTCTTCCAATAAAACTATGACTACAGAGATAAAGGGGATGAAAATGGTATTGAGAATACCATGTGAAACCGAAGGAAGATCTTACAACATCCATTTCCAATCTGGTAAAGGATACCATCCCTGCATCATCTGAATGGGTGCATGTTTCTGCCATCAGGAACAGACATCCACCTCCTGCAAGGCAATTCCAGCCCAGGAGGAGACAAATTCCACCTAGACATCAGCAATCACGTGCGTCACTGTGGATAATTCTGCGTGACCAATACAGTGAGAACATGAACAAACGGGATGGTTAACCTACTTCAGCTCTTTCAAAGAGAGTCAGGGAACTGCAGAGTGGCAGAAACAGAGGCAACAATGCCAGAAAAGTAGCTGTCACTTCTTCAACTCCCCAGAGCAATTGCTGAGGGTTTGAATGAGGAAGAGAAGAAGGTGTGAAAACTACTTCCCCCCCCCTGCCCTGCAGACTTGAAAGGGGAACAGCAGGAGGTGCCTTTCCACACATGTGCTGATCCATGTGGGAGCCCATGCTGGAGTCAGACTGGTGGTTGGCTGGGTTTTCGTGCCCAGTATAAAATGACAAATGGACACTTTGTCTAGAAAAGGATAAATAGAGCAAGGGAGAAGGCGAAGAGGTTCCCACCTTGAAAGAGTTCCTGACAGGACAGGTTCCTGCCATGACAGAATTCCCATTTTGGACCGTCTCTGCTTTTGGATGGCTCCTACCTTTTTACACAGATCTCAGTTTTACACCATCCCTGATTTTGGATGGTTCTCCTCACTTTTGCATCATTTTGTGTGGATGGATTTCTTGCTAACAGAACATGAATTGATAACCATGAGCAACCCATGCTGCAAAGTGTCCTTGAGCCCACCCCAGAGGCAGGAACTAAGACGGTGAAAACAGCCCCCCACATGCAGCTGCGTGGAGGCAGGGTCTGCTGGCCACAGGAGGCTGACCCTACAAGTTGTTTATATAATTTTAACCTATCTGTACCTCACACATAACCTTAAGCCTATCTGTACCTTCCACGTGTACCAATCTTAACTAAGATAGCTATGCACACTTCTTCCAAGTTAGCATATAAGTCACTGTATCACAGCAATAAAGGGGATTATTGAAGAACAATCATATAATCATATTGGTGTCAGAATTGTTACTCTGGGGTGCAATGCTGGCAATTTTGTGCAAACTTGAAAGCTGGGCAAGTCCTGGGGTCCATTTAAGAAAGCTGCCTGGCTACTCTTGGATCATATCAGCAGCCAACTTCCTGGCTGCCTTCTGGACTAGGGGACACTGGCAGTGTGCTAGTTTGAAGCAGGCTAGAATGTTTTGGTGAGAGAAAGTAGATAATTGGATATGAAAGGAAAACACGGTTGTGCCTCCTCTCTCACAATCTCGCTGAGAACTGTGGGAACAAGAAGTAAACATTAGATAACATTCTCCATTTTGTCTCACTCTGCTTTTGCCTTCAGACCGAGCCACATCTCCTTAACCTCACTGCCACTAACCTTGCTCCTTAACCTCTTGGCTGCACCTCTATCCTTTCTCAAGATTGGGGTAAGGTTGAGAGGGGCAGGGGGAGGTGCTGGGGTGGTTGAGAACCCCTCCTGGGGACTCAGGTTTCTGGGAGGGGAGTTGTGCTTCTGTATTGTTTATCCTTTGTATATTTCTGTATATATTGTAAATATCTGCTTGTATATTGTGCTGCTGTAAATAAATAGCTTTCATTTATATTCCCAGAGTCTGTCTGAGTTAGCTGGGGCAATTTCTAAAGTGTGGGGGGGCGGGTTACAGCCAAACCACCACAAGCAGTTTGACTCTCCCCCGCCGCTGCTATGGCAGCATCGCTTCCACAAATCCTTGTCTTGTGGCAGCCATGTCTTGAGACATTTCTGAGTTTGGCGGCTTTGCGACTCGCCTTGGGCTTCTGCCACATGGTTTCAGAATACTGGATATTGGTTGCAGCATCAGAATCAGTCAAGCTGCAGAGAAATCCAGCAAGGGATCACTGCTGAATACCTATTTTATCTCCATGAGTAAAGCCTGCTGTTCTCTTAATTCTCTGCTCAGCCTGCTTGATAGTGGGGTCAAGCTGTGTTTATAGCTTAGCCCTTTCCATTTCCTGACTTTCTAAATCTCTAAATTTGTCCATAACATCCTTTTGAAGAATTCCCGGTCAAATTAGAATCTGTAAATAAACCTAAACTAGTTTTGTATATAGTTTGGGGGTAAGGTTTTCAGGAAAATAAAATAATTCCATTTTTTATAATTCCTGACTCAGCTATATTAATTCCCTGCCTCCACAACAGTTCCATGAGTTTCTGAAGGAGAATGCTGGGGAAGATAGTGTCAAAGGCTTTACTAAAGTCCAGGCAGACTGTCCATGGCCCTTCTGTCACCCTCTACCAGATCAATTGGACAGGATGCATCTTTCTGATATTTACTTACAATAAAGATTTTTATATTTTGTTAGTTTAGCCTTATAAGAATTGCTACAGCTTTTGAATAATTTTGATATACTGGCATTTACAAGTGGTCATAGTTTGATACATGGTACTATTCTTACATTATCTTTATCTAGATGGTTCATTTCCACTGAAGTCATCATAGCTGTCTTTGAACAAGTTAATGTGTATTAGAATGTGTATAAATAATGAAGTATTATTTATAACCCTCTAAAAGTTCATGAGAATATCTTTGTTCACACTGCTTTATTTTGTTCATGTTCCTCTACTCAACTGATGAGGCTTGTTTTGGGTTTGGTTGTTTCTTGGGCAAGTTTGTTTGACTTTTGTTGAGGCTTTTTATTGTATTATTTTAAAATATAAGTAATCAGGAATATGTTGCCATTCACTAGAAGAAATCCAAAATTTGTTTGCTAACTAGACAAGTACCTTCTTTACTAGAAGCAGAAATCTAACAACAAAAACTGCTTACAAATTATTCATGGTATTTGTAGCTATAACGTGTAAGCTTGACATAAAAAAAAAGCCACAAACCAAACAAAAAGAACCTACAAAAGTTATTAAAGTTTCTTTAGTTTTACTGTTTATAGGTTTCCTGGAGATTTGCACCTAACATCACCTAAACACTTCTCTCTTCCCATCCCATTACTCACTATGTTACATGAAAGCTTAATGGCCAACATGTGCTGAATGACCATAGAATCAACCAGGTTGGAAGAGACCTCCAAGATCATCCAGTTCACCCTATCACCCAGCCCTATCCAATCAACTAGACCATGGCACTAAGTGCCTCATCCAATCTTTTTTTGAACATCTCCAGTTGGCCATTATGTTGTTCTTTGATTTCTTTACTTGAGGCAATAATTTAGATCTATCCCCAGTGCTTCTGAACAGGCAGTGATCAGAAAGAGAGACAGATAGACTGACAGCATGATCACAACCACATATATTTATAAGTTTGCCTTTCCTTCTTAAATCTGCAGCATTCATCATATTCCCAGATTTAGAAACATTAACTTCCTAGTGCAGTAAATATTTGTTGAACTTAGCACTGTTCAAAAATAAGAAATTAATTAATTTCATCCCTACAAGTTCACTGTTATCCTCGTCTTGCAGCAGGGAAGTTCTAACCAGGTTTTTCTAACCAAGTGAACTCTCTACGCCTCCTAGAACACCAGTAATCAACATTAGAGGGGTGGGTTTTTATTTTTAGTTAAGAAAACAGTTGGAAAAACTGTACTTAGACTTTGGTAAACAAATATGGAGTTAACACTTTCCATTATACTGCTTAGACAGCTTAACAAAAAAAGGAAGCCTCACTAGAATTATCAGTCCACACTGTTCCAAGTTTAGAGATAGTCTAGTTCAGGGTTTATACAGTACATATTATGCATGCATGCCCTGCACTTCATAGACACGAGTTTTGCTTTAATATTTCAAAGTCATCCATTTCAGTTTTTAACTCTTCAGATAGCTTTGGAGGAAAGAGACTAATAGATGCTAATAAGAGCTTAAACAGCATTAAAATTGTATTATGCAAGGTATATACACAATTGTTACAATTATTAAATTAAGCTAACTGATTCTAACAAGCAAATCAAGCATTTGTAAAAAAGCATTGTCAGTCTTCCTAAACAATGGTCTACTTACCAGGAAGCTTTAGCACAGTTAAAACATAAACCAGTTCTAATAAACAAAATGCAGGAGAATAAGTAGCCAATGACTTAAAGTGCTTACCTTGACTCTCCACTACTGTTTCTTACAATGTCTTCATCACTGTGCCCATTCATTGTAAATACTAAGATGTTTTAAAAAATAAAGGTCCAGTCAGATTAGAAGGTAGATGTCAAGAATGCACTCCTTTTTACTCTGATTTTAGGTGACTTGTTTACTCAACTGTTCTCTGCACGTATTGACGATTTTTCCCAAATTACCTAAAGTTGTAAAGGAAAATGTTGACATAATTTGAAATATTTGATGGTTACAATTGAAATATACTGAAAATAACCTGTCCTGTCACAACACTGAAAGGAAGCATCTATCACATTTGACATCATTTTATCTGAATAATGGCTTCCAATATGCGATAGTACTGTCTTAAGAACAACTAGATCTACTTTTATAGGAAAACAGCCTCCTCAAACACACAGATATAAATTATGGATATTAATGCTCTAAAACCTGATTAGCAAAATTATTTCATGCACAAACCAAACATATCAGAAGCATTTCCAGATTGACATAATGTTCACATCCAGTTGTGGGTAGACGCAGGAAAATAAAGACTGTCCCATTAACAAAACAAACAAACAAAAACAAAAAAACCACCCTCTATCACATTAAGCTAACAAGATCCCACAGATGGAGCAACTACTATTTTCATATACATGAACATCTTCAATCGGATCTCTATCGTGTCAGATGCCCCTAGGAAAAGTTTAGGCTCACTTTAAATGGTGTGCAAGTATGATCTCACTGATAATCAACTAAGAAGCAGCGCCTCTCACATTTACTAGTGTGAAAGTGATTAGGGGCTCGTCTGCAGGTTGCCTGCCTCGAGGTGCTCTCCTCTAATACAGCTCCATCTACAAGCTCATGATGGAGGCCGCCTCGTTCCGGGATGAAAAAAGTCCCGCGCTCAGGCACCATCTCCGACACCAGGGCCACTCCAACCAGCAAACAAAAGCAATGACGAAATAAAAGTGATAGGAAAGAGTCCTCTAACACCAGAGAGGCCGCAAAGCGAGGTTGGGTCTCCTGCGGCGGCGAGACGAGCAGCTTGGTGGTTCCTCGCGGACCGGCCACTGCCGCCCAAACGAGGCCAAGCTCCGCGCGAAAACTGCCGCCTCTGGGACCGGCGCGCCCTAGGCTCCGGGAAACAACTTTAGTGACCACGAAACTCTCTCCTTGTCGCTCACTCCCTGCTCCGCGACGATCCTCCCGGACCACCCGCACTGCGCTCTCGCGGCCTCCCCAAGGCGCTCCCGGGGAGAACCCAGGCCAAGGCTGCCTCCCTACCTCCCGTTGTTTCACCTCCCGTCCCAGGAGACGGCCCTCTGCTGGTGGCGCGACCCGCACAGGCGCCGCTCCTGGTCAAGGCGGCCGTGGTCCTCCGTGCTCGCTTCTCCCAGCACCCCTGCATATCCAGGGAAGAGCGGTTCGTCACAGGCTCCCCTCCCCCCGCCCAAGAGCCAGCGAAACAGACTCAACCCCGGCTGCCCGCCTCAGCTCTCACAGCTTCCTCCCTCCATCTTCGGAAAACAGCAAGCAGGTTCAGGAGCTCAGCCCCGCGCTGAGCATCCAACCCCTTCTTCTCAACACCAGTTGCCTTCTCATCCATCTTCGAAAGCGACAGCCACTGCACAACTCGGGATGAGGGATAGGGAAATAAGCCACGGCGGGCCTCTACCTACCTGTGCGTGTGTACCCGGCCAGGCCTCCTTAGAGCTGCCCTGGTCCGAGACGGCGCTACACACCACGAAGAGGTCTGTGCTGTAACACAGGGTCGGAGGCTGCTTCTGTAGCCACCACAGGGCTTAGACCACCGTCTCCTTATAGCCCCACGTAGCAGGCTCGCCTGCAGCCCCCCACCGGCTTGAACAATGGAGTCTCGAACAGGGCAGGTTGAAGCCTGGGGAGTAGGTGCTGTGTTGTTTTACCGCTGCCGTTTCTAAGTCGACCTGACTACCGCCATCATGATGCCGCTCCGCTCAATCTCCTCCTCCCAACCGCCGTCATCATGCTGCCACTCCACTCAGCATCCTCCTCCCGTAGATGGAAAGCCAGGGCATGATGTCAGTCCTGCGCCCTGGGACAGAGAGGGCGGGAGGAGGAGCAACAGCCGAGAGGGTACTGCGCTGCCGAGCCACGGCGGCAGGAAGGGCCGCTTAGAGAGGACGGCGGAGCCAAAGCGACCTTGTTGCCGCGCCGGATACTACAGCAGGAATTCGCCCGCCCATCGCAGCAGCAAAGAAGCGCTGGGCTTGGTGCCGCTCCTTGTGCCTGCTGCAGTTCCTGTGCGAGGGGGCAGGGGGTGGACCAGCCTGGCCATAGGTGCCCATGACCTGCGCGGCGTGGCAGGAAATCTGGTCTAGGCCACACGTTACTGTTCAGTATGGTGTGGGAGTTTTTTGTTTCAGCTTTTTCCTGTCTAAAATCAGGGCTTCCTAGCAAACACATATGCATTCTTAGTCTCCCTCTGCTGTTACAAGTGGCATTAGGGCATATTTAGAAAGGCTTGGCAGGCAGCTGCACAGAGGACACTTGGCTCTATGAGGAAAGCATCCCTCATCTGGAGACAGAACACTTTCATCTTCTTGTTGTCTAACTTGAGTTGTTTTGAAGTGATTAATGAGAAAGCAGTTTGTTTAAGGTGGCTTGCATTCAGAAGAAAAAAATCAATCATGTAAATCTTCCTACTGCTGGGGTCTTCATGTTCCTGTAGTGGCTGCTGAGTGAAAGATTCTGCTCTGAGTAATACAATTTGCACAGCCAAATGTGTTGAGAAGAGGAACTGATTTACCTGTTTCCTCCTCTTTTGATTCCCACATATGCAGTTACACTCCATCATGCTAGGGAGGATTATGGGGTCATTATTGACCAAGATGTGGTACCAGACTTGAAATTTTCTTCAGCACCTTGTAAGAGTAAAAGAGGTTGAGATTAACATGAAAACACAGTTTGGTCATGAAGGAAGGAAAGGCTCGAAAAAAGAGAGTTACTGAATGAGTATACCAGAGCAAGGTGGCTACAGTAGCTGTCAAATCAATTTATATTTGAAGAGTTGTGTTGGCCAGGAGCCAGCATCTAATCTACAGTCAGTCAGCTAGAGATATTGGCCTAGGC
Organism: Pogoniulus pusillus; assembly: GCF_015220805.1. Taxonomy (NCBI): domain Eukaryota; kingdom Metazoa; phylum Chordata; class Aves; order Piciformes; family Lybiidae; genus Pogoniulus; species Pogoniulus pusillus. The sequence goes on from NC_087308.1 coordinate 5,470,113, forward strand.
TTTATCTCATGTCTGCCCCACCTAGAGTGACCAAAGCTGAGCAGCTAAGGCACTTGCCACTCCCTCCTTTGGCTGCTCCATCAAGTATTGGGGTTAACTGTTACACGCAGCAACTACATTTTGGAACCAGACTGAAGCAGAATAGGCTAGATGAGGCACTTCCACTAGTTCACCTCTCAAGCATCATAGCAAAATACCTCAAAATCTCACTCAGAGGTTGCTGAGTGGCCTCAATAGGCCGTGCGGGAGTGGGAAAAACACGAGCTTATACCAATATGATACATAGAAGGTCAATCTGTTTATTGAAGCTAAGAGTGATGCTTATGTAGTAGATTGGATACATGCATATGTAATTCTGATAAGTTTTGTTAGCCAAAACATTTGCTTGTTCCCAGGGCTGACCAGCCTGCCCCCTCCTTCAAGGCCCTCTCGCCTAGCTCAGTTTACAGACAGCAGCTAGACTTTCCCAGCTTCTATCCAAGGCCTCTTCCCTGCAGCTGCGCCTCTTATCAGTTCTCAGACTGTTCAGTTAGCCCTGTTCAAACCCCCGGCAAGAGGTAAACCCATCTGGACAAGATATCATTGCCCAGATAGAAAACTTTTTTTTAAAGGTCCATCATATAGATGCTCACATGCCCAAAAGCCATGCCACTAGTATTGTCAGTGATTGCAGGTGAGGTTGTCAAATGTAAATAAAGCACCTTCATTTATTTGAATACAAACAAAAAGGATGCATGGACTCTTTGGGCTCAGCCACCCAGACAGTTTTCATACCCAGCAAAGAGTATGCCCATCCAAGCCTTGAGATGCCAGTTTCTCCAGGAAAATAATGTGGGAAATTATGTTAAAGGCTTTGCTAAGGTCCAGGTAGACAACACCCACAACCTTTCCCTCATCCACTAAGCAGATCACCTCATCATAGGAGATCAGGTTTGTCAAGCAGGACCTGCCCTTCATGAACCCATGCTGGCTGGGCCTGATCCTCTGTTTGTCCTGTATGTGCTACAATAGTGGCAGTGAAGATTATTTGTAGTTTCAAGATGGCCTATAGTTTCCTGGATCCTCCTTCTGGCCCTTCTTGTAGATGTGCATCACATTTGTTAACCTCCAGTCAGCTGGGACCTCCCCAGTTAGCCAAAACTGTTGGTAAATGATAGAAAGTGGCTTGGTGACCACTTCGACCAGCTCCCTCAGTACTCTCACATGTAACACACCCAGCCCCAGAGACTTGTATATGTCTAAGTGGTGTAGCAGGTTGCTAACCATTTCCCCTTGGATTATAGGGGTTTGATTATTCTCCCCATCCCTGTCTTCCAGCTCAGGGGGATGGGTAAACAGAGAGCAACTGGTTTTACCAGTTGTCATGGAGGGCCTGCAAGCCCCGAACAGAGGTCTCTATATGCCCCTGCATGCCTGGACATGTTTTTCTGCCAGGACCCCTGGTTGTAAACAAGTTATGTAACACACACCCCCCCAACTCGTGTATCCCCGGGGTCCGCCCATGTGATCCCCATATTTGGGAGAGTCCAGGCAAACAGCTCCTACCTATTAAGGTAAAGTTTGGCTTGCTGCCAACCTGATTGGTCACTTTGGATGGCCAAAGGGCCATTAATCTCGGCCCACAGTCTATAAAGAGGGGTGCAAAGGTGCACCACGTGTTCAGACTCAGCTCTTGTCAGATCTGTTCAGATTCAGCTCTCTGACCCTGCCTGCATCGCAGCTCAGCTCTCTGATCCACATTGCAGCTCCTGCTGCCCTGACTTACTTGCAAGGCCCAGACACAGAGTCTGGCCCTCACTTGCATGCTCACTGAGACCTCATGCTTTGATTCAGTTCGCAGTTAACCTGTCTGCGTACTTTAGATGCAGAAGCTCATTCAAACCTGCACCCATTTATATATATAAGGAGCCGATAGAACCTCCTATAGCCAGCTGTGCATATTTGCAAGCTATCTTGCTTTATCTACAGAGCTCAGATTCCCAGCTTATTGCCTGGTAAGAAGGACCAGGACTGCAGACCTTTGGACTGTCTGCACCCACAAACACAGCCTGCTAGCTGTGCAGAGGACCGTGCCAGAAACTGCACGGACATCCTCCTCCTGTTCCTGGAAGCCTGCCAGCTGATCGTCCCTGGACGCAGTAACCAGCAGCATTGAGGCAGAGACCGTCCCATGCCAGGAGAACAAAAGGTTAGAGAAACCTGTTTACCCCAGAGACTAGGAAGATTTATCATTTCCCTCTCAAGCCGGGAAGATTCCAGCCTCACAGAGTCCACAGGCAGATCCCCTGAAGTCCGGACACTGGGCACAGGCTGTGACACAACCCCAGGAGGGTGATCAATAATTAATAACAACACTCATAAGTAAAGCTTTAATTCTTCTGTAATATAAGTTATCTCTGCCTTGGAGCAGACAGTTTTCAGCCCCTGCTGGGCAAATAGCATAGTTCCCAAGTGGCACTAAGCCAAAGGGAAATTTCTCTCTCTGCAAATAGTTTATAATTGAATGTTTTCCAGTTATTGACCAAATCCCTGTATATATTATATCTCTAAATTGTTTTCATAATCTTGCACAAAAGAACTAAGTGGTTGGGGGTGGCAAGAGTTTGTAAATATTAATTTTAATAAATTATTTTTTATATAAAATTAATACCACCTCAAATTAATCTCTCCCCTCCTCCACCCCTCTGCAACACCAGTAAAGACTGAGACAAAGAAGGCATAGAGTACCTTAACTTTTTTTTCACTCTTTATCACTATGTTTCCCCCTGCATCCAATAAAGGATGGGAATTCTCCTTCAGCCTCTTTTTATTGCTAATGTATTTATAGAAACATTTTTAATTGTCTTTTATGGCAGTAGCCAGATTAAGTTCTAGTGGGGCTTTGGCCCTCCTAATTTTCTCCCTGCGTAACCTCACAACATCTTTGTAGTCCTCTTGAGTTGTCTGCTCCTTTTTCCAAAGGTGATAAACTGTCCTTTTTATTCTGAGTTCCAGCCAAAGCTTTCTGTTCAGCCAGGCCAGTTATCTTCCCCACCAACTAATCTTTCAGCACAGGGGGATGGCCTGCTGCTATGCCTTTAGGAGTTCCTTCTTGAAGAATATCCAGCCTTCCTGGACTCCTTCACCCTAAATGCTCATCAGAGGAATCCTGGGAAATTGGTATGTTATCAACAGTGGTTTAATCCCAAGTCCAAAACATAGTGCCACGTGGGCTCCTACAAAGAAAACTAGCTCCATCACAGAATCACAGAAACATCCAGGTTGGAAAAGCCCCTCAGGATCACCAAGTCCAACCTATAACCCTACTCTACAACATTCGCCTTAAACCATATCCCTAAGCACCACATCCAAATGACCCTTAAACACATCCAGGGCTGGTGACTCAAACACCTCCCTGGGCAGCTAATTCCAGTGCCTGACCACTCTCTCCATAAAAAAAAACTTTTTTCCTAATGTTCAGTCTAAACCTACCCAGTCTCAGCTTGAGGCCATTCCCCTTGTTCTGTCTCCAATTACCTGTGAGAAGAGCCCAGCACCAGCCTCTCCACAATGTCCCTTCAGGTAGTTGTAGACAGCAATGAGGTCTCCCCTCAGCCTCCTCTTTTTCAAACTAAACAGCCCCAGCTCCCTCAGTCACTCATCATAAGATCTATACTCTGGGCCCTTCACCAGCTTTGTTGCCCTCCTCTGGACCTGATCCAGCACCTCCACATCTCTCTTGTATTGCGGTGCCCAAAACGGAACACAATACTCAAGGTGTGACCTCACCAAAGCTGAATTCAAGGGGACAATCACCTTCCTACTCCTGCTGGCCACAGCATTTTTAATACAAGCCAGGATGCTATTGGCCTTCTTGACCACCTGGGCACACTGCTGGCTCATTCAGCTGCCTGTCCATTACAACCCCAAGATGCCTTTCTACCAGGCATCTCTCCAGCCACACTGCCCCAAGCCTGTAGCTTTGCTTGGGGTTGTTGTGACCCAAGTGCAGGACCTGGCATTTGGCCTTGTTGAAACTCACCCCATTAATGTTGGCCCATGGATCTAGCCTATCCAAGTCCCTCTGAAGAGCCTCTCTATCCTCATTCAAATCAACACTGCCACCTAACTTGGTGTCATTTGCAAACTTACTGATGATACTCTCTTGTTCTGAAACAAGGTTGTCAATAAAGATGATAAAAAAAAGTGGTCCCAACACAGATCCCTGAGGAACACCACTAGTGACTGTTGCAGGCCGCGCTGCCTGCTATCTCTGCTTGCTGTCGGGACCGCGGTAAACAAGCCCATAGACCAGTGTAGTGGTGGGCTAGCCGCGAGGGTCTCCACACGATTCAATGTGAATTATGCAGAAGCCAATTTTATTCATGTAGCAGCCTGAATATATACACTCAGCCAGAAGAGCACACACCTACACATTAGCATAATTAGTCAGGGACAATGCATCACATCTGCATACATACATGTGTGATGGTTTGGGCATTAACCCGCCCCCCCACACTTTTGAATTTGCCCCAGCTAACTCAGACGGCCTCTGGGAATATAAACGAGGCTATTTATTTTACAGCAGCAAATATACAAGCAGTTATTTACAATATATTGCGATGTGAATACCGCGTGTGTGTGCGTGTGTAATCAGCGATCAGGGTATCGAGCAAAAGAGTTGCAAGTAGAGCAGGGTAGAGAGTGAGGGGCCAGTTAAGTTAAGTTAAGGTGCAAGAGGTGCAAGTGGGTATATTTTTAATAGTATTTTAGAAGAGGTGTGTTCAACCAACTCAGTCAGACTTGTGTTAGCTTTACAGATTGGTACAAAGTTATAATCAACTTATACAATTGGCTAATTCTCACCAAAAACAACTTATGGAACCACCCAGGGGTCAGCCCCCAGCAGATGTTTGTCGAGTGGTCACCATGTCTGAGAATTTGAACCCTTTTTCCAAAACATAGCCATGTTTATGTCTTTTGTTTCTCCGAGAGAGAGATTCTCCCAAGGCCTGTACATCTGCTGGTACAGCAGCTACATCAGTGCAAGCAGATAGAAAATATTGTTTTGACTTTTTCGATGGAAGGCCTCTGAGCCACAATTTTGTGAATAAATGAAAAATTCTGCAATAGGGCAAAAGGGCTCTGATCCCTTCCATGACAGGCATTAGCACCAATGCCACGGCATCTCACTAGCCAGCTTAGGATTGGCTCATCTGATTCCCTTGAGTATTCCTTTCTAACTTCCCTGACTTCTCTGAGTGGATCCTTGGAGTCCTGGATGTCATCCTCCTCCTCTTCCTCCTGTTGATCTGGTTGTCCCAGGCCTAACAGAACCTTCCTCATAGCACTTTTAAACTCATTGGAACCATCCTCTCTCTTGGCAGCCAACCTCACAACACTCTTCTCATTTGAGTATTGATGTCTCAGCACATTTGCGAGGTCTCGCAGACTAACTGCCTCCTCTTCCTCCTCTTGCTGATCACCAGAGGTCCCCTCTCTTACATCCTCCTGTGAACCACACTTTGTCTTAGCTTTTGCCTTAGCAGGTGCCAGAAGGGCCTGAACAACAACAGACTTGGATGTGTCTGCTGGAGGGTTTGAATTACTGGGGGTCTGACTTGGAGCTTGTGAGTTCAAATCTGCCTGAGATTTAACAGGGCTCTGATTCTGGTCTGCTGGCTGGGGATTCGAATTGGCTGAGCTGGTGTCATTAGGATTTGGACTGACTGGGCTAGCGTTACCAGCATTAGTGGGATTATTTGCCTGTCCTCCTGGGATGCCTGCCAACCCTGACGTGTTATCATCGTTGCTAGGAACATTCTGATTTTGGGTACCTACCTGTGCTCCTGGGACTCCTGCCAAACTCTGCCCGTTGTTATTGTTATCCTTCTTGTTTACATTCCTGGCAGAAACATTGTCCGTGTTCCCAGAAACTGGAGAAGGAGGGGCAGGGGCTGGCAGGGGGGAAGCAGATAACTGTGTTCCCTTGTTTTGCTGTGAAAGAGACTGCATTCGAGACACAGAATTTTTCCTAGTTCTTACAGAAGCTGGTTTTGAATTTTTCACAAATAATACCAAAATTAATATGAAAATTAAAATCATAAGAGCCATGATAATGCACAGCAATCCCGCCACGATTTGTTTTGAGTAAAAATCCTTGCAGGGATCTGGCATTTCAGTCTGGGGCTGGATGACCCTCATGAGAGCAGTAGATAAAGCAGAATTTCGATTGATTGCCACATTATTGATAAGTGCTCCTGTAATGTTACTGGTAAGGTTTTCAGTGACATTAAAACCAGCATAACCAAGGATAAAATCACCCCAGGCCCAGAACATGCTTGAAACTTTGGCTTTAGCCTTCTTATAAGCTAAATCAATAAAATAAGCAACAATTTGAGCCTTTATCCAACTAAATGCCAAGAAAACAAAACCAGACCAGAGTAATGCCCCACACAAGTACAATAGCTGCCTTATTAGCTCCATTTTAATTCCCAGAGTTAATTACCAGTCACTCAAATAAATCTAGCCCCACGTTGGGTGCCAATTAAAAATGTGATGGTTTGGGCTCTTAACCCGCCCCCCCCACACTTTTGTATTTGCCCCAGCTAACTCAGACGGCCTCTGGGAATATAAATGAAGCTATTTATTTTACAGTAGCAAATATACAAGCAGTTATTTACAATATATACAGTTATATACAGAAATATACAAAGGATAAACAATACAGAAGCACAACTCCCCTCCCAGAAACCTGAGTCCCCAGGAGGGGCTCTCAAACCACCCCAACACCTTCCCCGGCCCCTCTCAACCTTACCCCAGTTCCCAGGAAGAATAGAGGTGCAGCCAAGAGGTTAGGGAGCAAGGTTAGTGGCAGCAAGGTTAATGAGATGTGACTAGGTCTGAAGGCAAAGGCAGAATGAAAGACAAAATGGAGAATATTATACTTCTTCTTCCCAGAGTTCTCAGCGTGACTGTGAGTGAAGAGACACAATTGTTTTCATTTCACTGCCCATTATCTAGTTCTTTTACCAAAACATTCTAGCTTACTTCAAACTAGCACAACATGCCTTCTTCTCGTTAGCGAAGTCCCCACTATCTATTCCTTCTGAGATAAGTTGTCCAGTTGCTTGTGAGAACCGAGGTCTGTTATTGTAAGAATCTGCCTGTTGTCATTTCTCTTCACTCCATTTCCACAGCTCTCCTGCACCTGCACCCCACAACTCTTCTGCATTCCCACAAGTGACCAGCTGCCAAGTGGATTTAACTCCATTGACTACGACTCTCTGGGCCTTCCTGTCCAGCCAGTGCTTTATCCAGGAGACTGTGCTCATCTGTGAGAGTCTGATCCTCTCTCCCGTTAATCAACGAAGATAAGGATTGCATCGACCCTCCTTAATCAACAAAGATAAAGAAGATTGCATCATCTCTCCTTAATCTTGTTGCTTCTGGGACTCAGACTAGGTGCTTAGCCCAAAGCTCAGGGATGCAAATCAACAGACAACACCTTTGAAACTCCTGGACCTTACCCTGGACTGCCCAGGAAGCCTCCATCTTATCTCAGCTACCCCCAAGGGATGCGTATGCAGGGTGTGGACAGGTGTAGCTGAGAGAGGGTGGAGGCCCTCCCCCCGGTGGCACCAGACCCCTGCGAATGCATGAGAATGCACCGGAAGATGCCCTGGGGGGCTGCAGCTGGACACTGAGCAGAAAACTGTATAAAAAGGCAGGAGAAATGCCTGCCAAAGTGTAGTATTCCCACCGCACCACCAGTGCCATTCCCACCGGACCACCAGTGGCATCCCCACCAGACCAAGCGTGGCACCTCCACCAGACCACCGAGGGCAGACCATCACCAGACCACCACAGCTGCACACCACCTGAAGAACCTCTGACAAACTCCGCAGAAGATCATCCCTGGGCCACGCACCCGTCTCTCTCATTCCCCTTCATCTGCGACTGAGGGTAATATGATCACAGCCTTTTTCCCTTCCCTGCTCCTTCTCGTTCTCTCGATCTCTTTATCTTTCTCTCTCCCCCTTCTCCCCTCTCTCCCTCCGTTTTGCCCAACCTTATCCTTTAATAAACAGTTTCATGGTGATATATGGTCTCGTTTGCACCTTAATTTCACAACACGGAATCCATAAGAACTGGTCTCGCTCCGGTGGACGGAGATACTGTTAATCTCTGCTCCTCCGGACCTTGACATCATCCAAGCCATGAGTAGCCAATTTGTCTACAAGAATTTTGTGGGGAACAGTATCAAAATGTCTTGGTTCTAGTTTAAATTTCCCAGAGGCTCAAAATATAGCTAACAGAACCAATACAATAATACGATGCCTTCACCTCTGCTCCTCCTTTGGAAAGAAAGGAGAGAAATTAAGTATGTGATGGTTTGGGTGTTACTGTGGTCGCAGGAGTCCAGCGGAGGTGGGATTGGGGTACTGAAGAGTTGACTCAGTTCGAGCTAGCTGCAAGCAGTATGCTTTACTGAGGCAATAGAGCAGCTTATATGCTACTTGGAAGAGGCGTGCACAACCAACTTAGTTTGAGATTGGTACATGTGGAAAGTACAGATTGGTCCAAGGTTATGTGTGCGTCACAGATAGGTCAATCTATATCAACAACCTGTAAAGTCTGTCCCCTGCAGCTGCATGTGGAGGGTGCCACTCACTGCCTGGCTTCCTGCTTCTGAGATGGACTCAAGGACACTTCGGAGCACAGGTTTGCTTATTGCTTATCAACTCATGTCGTGTTAGCAGGAAGTCCCTCCACATGTTACCTACCCCCACTCTACCCCCCAGACTAGACTCAGCTGAGCTAGAAATTAGAATGAAGCTTTATATTTACATCTTAGAATCATAGAATCGACCAGGTTGGAAGAGACCTCCGAGATAATCTGTGGACGAATTTCTTGCCAGCAGAGGACACGAATTGATAAACATGAGCAACTTGTGCTGCGAAGTGTCCTTGGATCCACCTCGGAGGCAGGAAACCAGGCGGTAAATAATAGTACCCCACATGCAGCTGCAGGAGGCAGAGTGCCAGCTACAGGGGGCAGGGTCAGCAAAATTAACCTATCTGTACCACACACATAACCTTAAGCCAATCTGTGCCTCCACACGTACCAATCTTAACCAAAGTTAGGTATGCACACCTCTTCCAAGTAAGCATATAAGTCACTGTATTCATGGAAATAAATGGAGAATGATTATCTAACCATATTGGTGCCCCAAAAGTCGTTCATTCCAGGGTGCAATGCCGGCAAGTGGCGCCTGAACAGGAGGAACCAGGCATCAGGGAAGACCGAGGTACGCAGACCAGCAGCGGGCAGGACCGCGATAATGGGCCAGGGTTGGGCAACGCCGATGACACTGCAGACATTTCAAATTGAAAGTAAAGTCACAGGCGACATCGAAATGGAGGGGATTGCACAAAAAAAGGGCGCAGTATAGAATCATAGAATCAACCAGGTTGGAAGAGACCTCCAATATCATCCAGTCCAACCTACCACCCAGCCCTATCCAGTCAACTAGACCATGGCACTAAGTGCCTCATCCAGTCTTTTCTTGAACACCTCCAGGGACGGTGACTCCACCACCTCCCTGGGCAGCTCATTCCAACGGCAAACCACTCTCTCTGTGAAGGACTTCCTCCTAACATCCAGCCTATACTTTCCCCGGCACAAAATGAGACTGTGGCCCTGTGATGGTTGGGTGTTCCCCACCCCCCCACACTTTAGAAATCACCCAGACTAGACTCAGTTGGCTCTGGGAATATAAATGAAGCTACTTATTTACAGCTAGCACAATATACAAGCAGGAGGGGCTCTCAACCACCCCTGCACCTTCCCCCTGCCCCTCTCAACCTTACCCCAGTTGTGCTTCTGTATTGTTTATCCTTTGTATATTTCTGTGTATAACTGTATATATTGTAAATAGCTGCTTGTATATTTGCTGCTGTAAAATAAATAGCTTCATTTATATTCCTGGAGTCCCTTCTGAGTTAGCTGGGGCAATACAAAGTGTGGGGGGCGGGTAGGAGCCCAAACCATCACACCCCAGAAACCAAATGGACGACCATGTGTCTCATTTGGAACTCTCTGCCAAAGGCTCCAAGTTGGACCATTGTCACTAGCAGCCATGTACGGAATGTTCTTAATGTCCGAACCAGATCACACAGGTCCCAAGCCCACTGCATGGACTACTTCTCGCTTGATCTGATCAAAGGCTGCTTGCTGTTCAGGTCCCCACTCGAAATTGTTTATCTTACGAGTCACATCATGCAGAGGTTTGACAATTTGACTGAATCCAGGAATGTGTAGTCTCCAAAATCCCACTGCACTCACGAAAGATAGAGTGTCCTTCTTATTTGTGGGAACTGCCTGTCACGGAAGATAGTTTGGGGGGATTAGGGGAAAATACGCGAAGGCTCACTTGTAAATTTCAAGTGATTTATTGCTCAAACACAGAGATCCCCCTCCCGAACTAAATTCCCCACGTGAATTCTTTTTGATCTGAGGTTGTAGAATAACATTTCAGAAAATAGCAAATGAAAGAGAGTCTGTGATTTCTTTAGAGTTCTTTTGAGTCTTTAAAGTTACTCAGTCCTTAGGTAGAAGAGTCTTTTCTTTGATTTACTCACTGTTCCGCAGTTCAATTCAGCAAAGTTCGAAGTTTTGGGCGGTGTCCCTCTGTTTGTCAGGATCGGGCCTAAGCGGGTTTCGGGCCTCTGCGGGCCACTTCGTCATGCAGGGCCGATCAGGAACGAAGCAGGCAGCGAGCAGGCATACAGCCGAGAGCGAGGGCGAGCGAGCTAGTGAGCGAGCTCCCAATCCAGAAAGGCACACCATTTTTATAATGTTTTCAAAGAGATGTATCCCACCATTCCAGGCTATTTTACGTTATTCTTATAGATTGGCACAAAGTTATAATCAATCCATACAATTGGAGAATTTTTACCAAAACAATTTCTATGACCACCCCAAGTGGTTATTTCTTGCTTCATGTAGTTTTTAAGAAGGTCAAAGCTAAAGTTACAAGCATTTTCTGGTCCTGGAGTGATTTCATTCTCGGGTATGCTGGTTTTAATGTCACTGAAAATCTTACCAGTAACATTACAGGAGTATTTGTCAACAATATTACAAGCAATCAAAATACTGCTTTAACTACAGCCCTGATGAGGGCAATTCATCCCGGAACTGGGATGCCAGACATTTGTTCAGGTTATTGCTCATGTAAAACTGTGTTGCTTTTCTCATGTGTCAATTTATGTCTTATGGGTTTGATTTTCATATTAATTCTGGCATTATGTGTGAAAAATTCAAATACAGTGCCTGTAAGATCTAGAAAAATTTCTGTGTCGAAAGCAACCAGGAAAGTGTCTCAAATACCTTCTCCCCAGCCAGTCTCTGCACCTCGTTCTTCAGATTCTGGGAAAACTGCCAATGTTCCTGGCAGGAATGACAACAAAGATAAGAATGCATCAGGTTTGGCAGGCGTCCCCGGAGTACAGGCAGGTACTCAGAGTCAGAATGTACCCACTAATAATAATAACAATAACAGTAGCCCAGTCAGCCCAAATCCAGCCAGTTTGAATTCTCCACAGCCCCAGCCAGCAGACCAGAATCCTGTTAGTTCTAAGGCAGATCTGAACTCACAGACCCCAGGTCAGACCCCCAGTGATTCAAACCCTCCAGCAGACACGTCAAAGTCTGTTGCTGTGCAGGCCTTTTTGGCACCTGCTAAGGCAAAAGCCAAGACACAGCTTTTGACAAAGTGTGATTCAAAGGAGGATGTGAGAGAGGGGACCTCTGGTGATCAAGAGGAGGAAGGGGAGTCATTTAGTCTGCGAGACCTAGCGCACATGATGAGATCGCAGTACTCAAATGAGAAGAGCGCTGTGAGGTTGGCTGCCAAGAAAGGCCTTATTAGATAGAGAGGGGAACATAGTGACAAAGGATGAGGAAAAGGCAGAGGTGCTTAACACCTTCTTTGTCTCAATCTTCAGTAGTGGGACAGGTTGTCTCCAGGACAGCTGGACTCCTGAAGTGGTGGATGGAGTCAGGGACCAGTATAATCCCCGTCTAAACCATGAGGAAGCAGTAAGGGACCTGCTGCGTCATTTGGATCCTCACAAGTCCATGGGACCAGACAGGATCCATCCTAGGGTGCTGAGAGAGCTGGCAGCTGAGCTGGCCAAGCCACTCTCCATCATTTATCAGCAGTCCTGGCTCACTGGAGAGGTCCCTGAAGACTGGAAGCTGGCCAATGTGATTCCCATACACAAGAAGGGTCGTAAGGAGCCAGAAAACTACAGACCTGTGAGCCTGACCTCAGTGCCAGGCAAGGTCATGGAACAGGTCATCTTGGGTGCCATCGCAAAGCACCTACAGGATGGCCAAGGGATCAGGCCCAGCCAGCATGGGTTTAGGAAGGGCAGGTCCTGCCTCACCAACCTGATCTCCTTTTATGATCAGGTTACCCGCCTGGTGAATGTGGGGAAGGCTGTCGATGTAGTCTACTTGGACTTCAGCAAAGCCTTTGACACGGTCTGCCAAAAGAAGCTCCTAGCCAAGCTGGCAGCTCATGGTTTGGACAGATTCACTCTGTGCTGGATCAAGAACTGGCTGGATGGCAGAGCTCAGAGAGTGGTGGTGAATGGTGCCACATCCAGTTGGCAGCCAGTCACTAGTGGTGTTCCCCAAGGATCAGTGCTGGGCCCAGTCCTGTTCAATATCTTTATTGATGATCTGGACGAGGGCATTGAGTCCAGCATCAGTAAGTTTGCAGATGACACCAAGCTAGGAGCAGGTATTGATCTGTTGGAAGGTAGGAGAGCCCTGCAGAGGGACATGGACAGGCTGGATGGGTGGGCAGAGGCCAAAGGGATGAGATTTAACAAGGCCAAGTGCAGGGTTCTGCACTTTGGCCACAACAACCCCATGCAGAGATACAGGCTGGGGTCGGAGTGGCTGGAGAGCAGCCAGACAGAGAGGGATCTGGGGGTACTGATTGATACCCGCCTGAACATGAGCCAGCAGTGTGCCCAGGTGGCCAGGAGAGCCAGTGGCATCCTGGCCTGCATCAGGAATGGTGTGGTCAGCAGGAGCAGGGAGGTCATTCTGCCCCTGTACTCTGCACTGGTCAGACCACACCTCAAGTACTGCGTTCAGTTCTGGGCCCCCCAGTTTAGGAAGGACACTGAGATGCTCGAGCGTGTCCAGAGAAGGGCGACGAGGCTGGTGAGAGGCCTCGAGCACAAGCCCTGCGAGGAGAGGCTGAGGGAGCTGGGGTTGTTTAGCCTGGAGAAGAGTAGGCTCAGGGGTGACCTTATTGCTGTCCACAACTACCTGAAGGGTGGTTGTGGCCAGGGGGAGGTTGCTCTCTTCTTTCAGGTGGCCAGCTCCAGAACAAGAGGACACAGCCTCAGGCTGCGCCAGGGGAAATTTCGGCTCGAGGTGAGGAGAAAGTTCTTCACTGAGAGAGTCATTGGGCACTGGAATGGGCTGCCTGGGGAGGTGGTGGAGTCGTCGTCCCTGGGGCAGTTCAAGGCAAGGTTGCATGTGGCACTTGGTGCCATGGTCTAGCCTTGGGCACTGTGGTAAAGGGTTGGACTTGATGATCTGTGAGGTCTCTTCCAACCTTGGTGATACTGTGATACTGTGATACTGTGATACAGGTGGCTAAGAGAGCCAATGGCATCCTGGCCTGCATCAGGAACAGTGTGGCCAGTAGGACAAGGGAGGTTATTCTTCCCCTGTACTCAGCACAGGTCAGGCCACACCTTGAGTACTGTGTCCATTTCTGGGCCCCTCAATTCAAGAGAGATGTTGAGGTGCTGGAACATGTCCAGAGAAGGGCAACAAAGCTGGTGAGGGACCTGGAACACAAACCCTATGAGGAGAGGCTGAGGGAGCTGGGGTTGTTTGCCTGGAGAAGAGGAGGCTCAGGGGTGATCTTATTACTGTCTACAACTACCTGAAAGGACATTGTAGCCAGGTGGGGGTTGCCCTCTTCTCCCAGACAACCAGCAATAGAACAAGGGGACACAGTCTCAAGTTGTGCTGGGGAAAGTATAGGCTGGATGTTAGGAGGAAGTTTGTCGGGGTACGGAGGCTGGCGAGAGGCGAGATCGGGGTACTGACGACTCGAGACAGCAGCTTCTAGGCATCTGTGCATCAGTACAACTTTATTAGGGTAGTGCAGTGTCTTATATAGTGCTGCAGAGGAGGTGTTTCCAGCCAGCCTGGGGCTGGCAGAAGTGGACAGTACAGATTGGCCCCAAGTTATGTGTAAGGCAGAGATAGGTTACCTGTGGTAAACAACCTGTGAGTACCACCCAGGGGGGCTGGCCAGGGTCAGCCCCCCTTGGGGCTGCGTCCGCCCCAGGGACCGGCAGATTCCACCCCCTGACAGCTGTGTGTGGGTTGCTCATAGTCGCCGGCTCAGGCCCTGGGAGCCTCAAGGCTCCAAGGACACTTCACATCACAGGGTCTGATGTTTACCTTTCATGCTCTGCTGCAGGAGAAAGCTTCCCACAATACCCCCTTCTTTTCTTTGAGCAACCCACGTTCGATCTTATACAGGCCGTGTTTGATACAGGTATGGATGATACAAGTGCAGGTTAACAATGCTAAAGTTAAGAGAATGCATCTGTGAAGAACCCTTTTGCTAGTGGTAATAGTCTGGTAAACTAACAACCCAAGCTTAGCTAGCAATCCCAAAAGCTATTCCTGTAAGCGACAGTGAGTCAAATGTTCAAAGCCCAAAAGTCCAGACGAACATCACAGTCACTGGAGAGTGCAAATCCGTCGTCTTCGTTGGTTCAGCGTGGCAGCTGATGTTGTAGAGCTGCAGATGCACCAAGCTGTCCAGTATTTCTCCTCAGGCTCCCACAGTTCTGGATTCAGTCTGTAGTTCTCAGAGATCTCGATGTTCTAATCACACCTCTTAGCTATGAGTTGCATCTGTCCATTGTGCTTTAAGAACTACTAGTCTCTAAATATAGTACAAGGATATGCCTTAGATGTTGCATTCAGAGTATTCTGCTTAGGCCTTTTCCCACAGTTCTTCATCTACTTTAAGAATTTAGGGCAGTGTTTTTTATCTCTTGCAGGGCCCTTGTAAGAGAAAAAGGTCACA
Source organism: Pogoniulus pusillus (assembly GCF_015220805.1). Taxonomy (NCBI): domain Eukaryota; kingdom Metazoa; phylum Chordata; class Aves; order Piciformes; family Lybiidae; genus Pogoniulus; species Pogoniulus pusillus. The sequence goes on from NC_087308.1 coordinate 5,485,235, forward strand.
TTGCCATCTTATGCCAATTTGAGTGGGCTTTGGCCTTTACAAAAGGATGCTAAACTGAATCTATTCCATTAACCACAATCACTGAAACTCATGAAAATACCCAAATTCACTAACCATGATCAGACCTCATCATCCATAGACACATACAGCCATCATTTCAGTACTCCTCTCAAGATCTTACCACAATTCTGCCATCTGAGCAGGATTCCTGCTCACCTTAGGAAAGGACAGGCTAATCATACTCAAGCTGGTCCCCATCTTACAATGCCTGTGAAGATAAGGGATCAAACACAAACAAATACAGAGACAAATGCAAGTGAACAAATACAGAAACAAATACAGAAACAAACACAAACATATTGAGTGCCTAGGCTGACAAATCCATTGATCCTGTCTGCAGAATTTTTTATACCTGCTCCCTTGTCTTTCTACCCCCTTTTCCCCCCCCCTTTTTTTTTTTTATTCCAGAAAAAACCCAGATATACAGAAAGAACCCAAAACCAGAACATCCCATGATTTCCCCATATAAAAAAAAAAAAATCCCATAATTGTCATATTACAGATTCTGAGCCTTAACTATACTATTTTAACAGCTTAAAGGTCTAGGAAATGAAGGAAATAGGAGAAAAAAAAGACAAAGAAAAATTCAAGAAGCGTGGTACCACAGGAGAGTCAGAATCAGAACAGAGGGGAAAAGATCTTCCTAGAAATTCTGATACAATTAACAATCATTTAACATCCTATTCAGTAAACTCCTGTAAGATCCAGTACAATCAAAAAAGAGCATTAATACTGACGTCAGTAGTTCATATAGGTAGCAAGATACAACAATACGAGTTTGTTACAGTAAGAACTAAGCTGTTCGTTTCTCGCTGAGGAAGTGCAGGGGGGGGTGGGGGGGGGGTGAGCCAAGCTCGCCGCCCGTGCCAGGGGAGGGAGGCGGGGGAAGAGGGGAGGGGGGGGGGGGGTGTGTCCCGTGACCTGCGGAGCCGCCGCCATTTTCGAACTTTCCAAGCCGGGACGGGACAGGGACAAAGGGACCCTGCCGAACTCTGCCGCCGGCCGAGGGCGGGGGGGGGGGAAGGGGAGGGCGGCTCGGACTTCCAGACGAATTCTCGCTGATCTCCGCAGGCTGGTCTTCGAGCCCGGTCCCCCAGAGTCTTTCTGTTCGTCCGTCTGTCTCTTTGGTGTTCTCATGTCCTGTACCCACGATCGGTGGGGGGCACGGGGGGGGTTGGGTTCCGCCGGGCTCCGCAGTTTGTCGGGGGCGTTTCCCGCCGGCGGCGAGACTCGGGAAGCGCGGGCGCTGCTGCCGTTTCTGCTTTCTCTGTCTGCTTTTGTTCTGTCCGTATCGGGGACGCGGTGGTGGGGGAGCTGCCGTCCTGATGATGGAACACAGAAGGAAAGCGCCGTAGCGGCTGGCAGTGGCGGCTGGAAGCAGCCGCTTTGGACGGCAGTCCCGAAAAACTTTTACAGGCTGAGAAACTTTGGCAGTTTGCCGCCGCCGGACGGCCCTCGGCAAACGCCATCACGGGGTGGTGGGAGCAGCTACCGGCGCCGCGCGGTCGCTATTCCGCCGAAAGTAAAAAAAGGAAAAAGGAAAGGGGGGGAAGGGGGTGGTCTGCTTTCCGGCAACAACTGCTCCGGGGGGATCTGACTATGCACGATCACTGCCCCCAGAAGTGCCCATCTATATGGTCGCACCTGTCGTCACACCAGCTGCCGTTATTAAAAATGCCCCATATCGATGAGGTCAATCTTCAATAAACGCCTATCTCTATAGGCCGCCCGTACCAGCAGACACTGTCCCCCGCGACTAGGGACGGGATAAAAAAAGGAAAACCAGCGCATTTCCCCGGAAAAATTCCGTAAGCGAGAAAGAGGGGGGGTGGGGGGGATGGGTGTGTGTTCCTGCCTTCCGGCAATAACTGCTCCGGGGGGATCTGACTATGCACGATCACTGCCCCCAGAAGTGCCCATCTATATGGTCGCACCCATCGTCATGACAGTTATTGTTATTAAAGTCTCCCATATTTATGAGCAGAATTATTCTTTAATAAACGCCTATCTATATAGGCTGCCCGTACCAGCAGACACCTATCCCTCGTGGTTAGTAACGGGTTTAGCGAGGGGGAAGAGAAAAAAAAAAAGAAAAAAAAGAAAAAGAGGAAAACAGCGCGTTTCCCCAGCAGGGGGTATAGTAGCGTCCGATCTCTTACGGTTCTGCCAGCTCCTTACGCACAGAGGTGAAGCGATGTCTCGGCCCCTCCTCGGGGCCCCTGCGGCTCAAGGGCTGGCTTAGAGTTCTGTCGATCGCGGCCTGGAGGCCTGCCGGTGGTCACGATGCAGGCCTCAGTGCCTGGCCGCAGCGATACGGTGGTCCAATTAGTCTGTTCGAGCGCCATTTGTCGGGGTACGGAGGCTGGCGAGAGGCGAGATCGGGGTACTGACGACTCGAGACAGCAGCTTCTAGGCATCTGTGCATCAGTACATCAGTACAACTTTATTAGGGTAGTGCAGTGTCTTATATAGTGCTCCAGAGGAGGTGTTTCCAGCCAGCCTGGGGCTGGCAGAAGTGGACAGTACAGATTGGCCCCAAGTTATGTGTAAGGCAGAGATAGGTTACCTGTGGTAAACAACCTGTGAGTACCACCCAGGGGGGCTGGCCAGGGTCAGCCCCCCTTGGGGCTGTGTCCGCCCCAGGGACCGGCAGATTCCACCCCCTGACAGCTGTGCGTGGGTTGCTCATAGTCGCCGGCTCAGGCCCTGGGAGCCTCAAGGCTCCAAGGACACTTCACATCACAGGGTCTGATGTTTACCTTTCATGCTCTGCTGCAGGAGAAAGCTTCCCACAGAAGTTCTTCACAGAGAGAGTGATTTCCCATTGGAATGGGCTGCCCAGGGAGGTGGTGGAGTCACCGTCCCTGGAGGTCTTCAAGAAAAGACTGGATAAGGCACTTAGTGCCATGGTCTAGTTGACTGGCTAGGGCTGGGTGATAGGTTGGACTGGATGATCTTGGCGGTCTCTTCCAACCTGGTTGATTCTATGATTCTATGATTCCAATGAGTTTAAGAGTGCTATGAGGAAGGTTCTGTTTCTAGGCCAAGGAACAAGAGGAAGAGGAGGACGATGACATCCAGGACTCCAACGATCCTCTCAGAGAGGTCAGGGAAGTTAGAAAGGAATACACAAGGGAATCAGGTGAACCAATCCTAAACTGGCTAGCGAGATGCCGTAGCATTGTTGCTAATGCCCTGCAGGTAGGAGACAAGTCTGCCAAGCAGCTGGGGCCACTCACTAAGGAGAGTGGAGTGGACAAATACCTGGCAAGTCCTCTTGGTAAGGTTAGCTTCTGGACACGCCTTCTGTTGGCTGTGGCTATGAGATATCCTTCCCGAGATGATTTGCCATGGGCTGCCAAGAAGTGGAACACCATTGAGCAGGGGATTAAGCTTCTGAAGGAGTTTGCTGTGAAAGAAGTGCTTTATGGAGATCATGGCACACGTGAGCCTGATGACATTCCTCTCGGAACAGGTCTCATGAAGAAGCTGATTAAGCTTGCTCCTTCATCCTATGCTAACATCTTGGCCAGCAAGTTCCTATCAAGGAGTGATAATGGAAGGTATTTCACTGTTGGTGAGTTCACTGATCAGCTCAGGCAGGTAGAGGATAGCTTGTCACATTCTGGTATAATCTGTGCCATAAAAACTATGACTACAGAGATGAAAGATAGCATTACGGAAGGCATCAAAGACAGCATGAAAGAACTGAAGGAGGATCTCAGAAACATTACCAATCTTGTAAAAGATACCATTCCTGCATCATCTTAATGGGTGCATGTTTCTGCCATCAGGAACAGACGCCCACCTCCTGCAAGGCAATTCCAGCCCAGGAGGAGACAAATTCCACCTAGACATCAGCAATCACGTGCGTCACTGTGGATAATTCTGCGTGACACATATGGTGAGAACATGAACAAATGGGATGGTCAACCTACTTCAGCTCTTTCAAAGAGAGTCAGGGAACTGCAGAGTGGCAGAAACAGAGGCAGCAATGCCAGAAAAGTAGCTGTCACTTCTTCAGCTCCCGAGAGCAACTGCAATTATTCCAATAATTGCAGTTTCTCTCACAACAACACCAATCACTGTGTACACCCTGCATGCCATGTTCAGCATTAGGGGTGCCCTGCCTCCAGCCAGGCGGAGGAAAGGGATAGTGGAGAGAACCGAATCTATTGGAATGTATTCATTAGGTGGCCTGGCAGTTCAAAAGTTCAGAAATACAGGGCTTTAGTTGACACAGGTGCTCAGTGTACTTTATTGCCATCCAATTGCAAAGGGACAGAGTCCATATCTATTTTTGGAATCACTGGTGGATCTCAAGAGTTAACTAAGATACAGGCTGAGATCAGTTTAACTGGTAAAGAGTGGAAGAAACATACTATTGTAACTGGTCCTGATGCGCCTTGCGTTCTGGGTATTGACCTTTTGAGACAAGGTTGTTTCAAAGATCCTAAGGGTCACAAATGGGCTTTTGGAATAGCATCTGTAGAGATTGAGGATGGTAAATTGAAATTGTCTATTAGACCTGAACTTTCTGATGAATCTGCAGTTGTGGGACATCATGACATAGAGGATCTGGAGGTGCCAATTGCTACTCAAACTGTTCACCACAGGCAGTACAGAACTAACTGTGAGTCTTTGTTGCCTATTCATCAGCTGATTCGCCAACTGGAGAGTCAGGCTGTCATCGAGAAAGCTCATTCACCTTTCAACAGGCCCATCTGGCCTGTTCAAAGGCAAGGGTTCAGTACCTCATCATGCCACAGATGCAACCTGGTCTAAATGGATGGCTTTGATAACCCAACGAGCACGAATGGGGAATCTTGACCGACCTGGTCTGGTGGAGGTGATCACCAATTGGCCGGAAGGCACAGACTGTACCAAACCTCCAGAGGAGAAAATAACTCGTGCTGAAGAAGCTCCTCCCTAAGGTGATCTCTCTGATCAGGAAAAGAACTATGCTTTGTTTACAGATGGTTCCTGTCGTCTTGTTGGGAACAAGCGAAGATGGAAGTCGGCAGTCTGGAGTCCTACCAGGAGAGTTTCCAAAGCGAGAGATGGAGAAGGAGAATCCAGTCAGTTCACTGAAGTAAAAGCTGTCCACCTTGCTGTTGATGTGGCTGAACGTGAGAATTGGCCTATCCTTTACCTCTACACCAACTCATGGATGGTAGCCAATGCTCTATGGGGTTGGCTAAAAGACTGGAAGAAGAATGGTTGGCAGAGGAAAGGAAAGCCTATTTGGTGTGCTGATCTATGGCAGGACATTGATGCACGGCTGGAGAGAACTGCAGTGAAGGTGTGTCATGAAGGGTTGCAAAGCCTCTTGCAAAGCCCTCATTTATACAAAATTGTGGCTCAAATGAACCATCAATCGAAGAGTCAAAACATTGCTCCCATCTGCCTGCATGACAAACGGTTTGCAACAAACGAATTATTTCACAGAATGGCATCTATTGTTAATCTTACGGATTTAAAACAAGCTATGCAAGATTTAGCTAGCCTGGAGCAAATTATAGAGAAATTGACAGATAATGTGATCGAATTGTGCACTGCTTTGCCACATACAGATAAAGAAAAATATATCATGCTCACAGCATGCACAATCCGAGCACAGGACGAATTTAATGGTATGAAAAATGATATCAAGAGACTCAAATTGAAAGTGAAGGAAACAGGAGAGAGTTTAAATGAGAAAATCAGTTACTTGAAGAGAGAGTCAGAGAACTGGGAACGGCAAAGCAAAAAATTAGAAGCCGAAAAACAGAAATTACATGAGATGCTGGTATTACAGAACGAAAGAATGGAAACTGAAAAACAAAGGCTACATGAGTTGCTAGCATTGAAGATCAAGAAAGAAATTACTCTTGCCAGAGTGCCGAGGGCATTAATCGAGCCCGCAATCCCATTTGAGGACCCCAGAGTACGTTCTTTCGAAGAACGACCCGAATCGCCAATGTTCCGAGACTTGCCAGATGCAGCGATCCCGCAGTCGCCGTCGGTACGACATTCGCCGCCACCGCGGGCACGATCTCCGTCACCGCCACAGTCTCCGCAGCCGTTACAGTCTTCGCCGATGCCTCCACCTCAGCAACAGTCGTCGCCATGCCCGGCACCGCCATTATCGCCACAAGTGATAACTCTCTGTTCCACAGCAACTCAGATGGACTGCCATGCCGGGACGCCGCCATCTTCTCAACCGCAGCCACCATTACGCAGTGACCGTGACCATACGCATGCGCGGCACCACCGGAAAGAGAAGCACTGATTTAAGCAGTTGCCCGGAAACACGCCAAGCAGCAGCAACACAGAAATGGAGGAAGTTTACGGAGGAATGAAATCTCTCTCTGTGAGACCCATATTCAAAACGGAGACCATCCAAGGGAAGAAAGGCAAAGGGGCCACGACCACAAAAATCTGACCATACACTGGACCGCAACTGCGTGAGTTAAGGGAAGTTTATGCTCGTATGCCTCATGAAACCATAACTGAATATGTATGTCGTATTGTAGATAATGTTGCAGATTCAATAATCCTGTCCTGCAATGAGGTAAAGGGATGTCCTTGGGGCCCCGAAGTGTTCCTAGGTGGAGGTCCCGAGGGGGATTGTGCATTAAGTTCTAGAATATTTTATTAGGCAGGTTCTCTTGATCCTGTAGACAGGCAAGAACTGACAGAGGTTCATGTTTCAGACTGTGCCGAATTGACCGATGCGATCAATAAACTCGCGTGTATACAAGCCGTGTATCAAAGGGGCATTTTTCTGTGTCCTCTGGATGCCCCGATAGACCCTCAGAGGCTAAAACCCTTAGTAAAAGGTCTCCCAGGAGCTCTGAAGGGTGTGTGTGAAGCAAAAAGGGAGCAAACTGAGCGGATATTAGAATCAGATGATCAAACAGGGGATGATCTACCCCATCACACTACATGGGAAGAGCTGCTGGAGGAATTGTCCACCAAAGGGAGGAGCCTAGGCTGTTCTAACCCCGTGCCCTTACCGGCACCCTCTTACGGGAGGTGGCAGCCGGGAAACAAAGGCAGCAACATGGCCGCTCCGCATGGAAAGAAACAGGAAGTGCGGCACGCCAAGGCATCCCAGAGTGCCTTCCCCGGTGGTTCTGGAAGCCCCAGAGGGAGTCCCAGAGCTAGCCCACGGGGTAGTCTGCGGGGGAGCCCGCAGCTGAACCGTCGCTACTCGGGGAAGTCCGGGGGGCAAAATCCCTATTATGGGCAGAATGCATACCGGGGGCAGAGCACCAAATACGGGATGAAACCCCATGATCTGCCGGGGAGAATATACCACAAAGGCTGAATTCAATAACCCAAGTAAAACAGTTGGTGAACTACGGGATGACATGCATCGAATGATGCAAAGACTAATGGACCACACGTTTAAAAACCGTGGTGGAAATGAGGCAGGAGGGAACCGTGGCAGGAGTTCCAGAGCCGCCTCTCCTAAGAAGCCTGATCAACCTTTCACTTCTGATCAGCATGGGGCTAAAAGCAAGCAAAAAGACTAGAAGTAGCGGTGAGTGCTCCAGGCCTCATTCATCGCTTTGTGTATGCCTGCAACGGTCTGATAACCCAGAACCTTTTATTATGATCCCAACAGGACCGGACAGAACTGCTGTGAAATATCTAATGGATACAGGTGCACAAATTACAGTGCTCAATGTGCAACTGGCAAAACGTCTAGGAATCCTGCCATCCAGGAAGAAGGTAAAGATAATGGGTGTCACAGGACGGCCCAACATATGCCACTTGGCTAAGACAAGGCTGTGGCTACCTGGAGACAAACGGAGCACCATAGTAGAAGTTGCCCTAGGCTCCTATCCAGAGAACAATCTTGGGTTTGATGTTCTAGCTGGTAGGAGATGGCATCTTCCAGATGGTACGCTATGGAGCTTTGGCTCTTATGGAGTGGGGACAAAAGGGGCAAAGTCAGCTCGTGTTTGCATGCTGCAAACTGCTCCTCCACTACCAAAATCACAAATTACTTGTGTTGCACAGTACCCACTACCAGCAGCAGCCAGGCAAGGCATTACCGAAGTGATAGCTGACCTAGAGAAAAGAAAAATCATCACCAGAACTCATTCTCCTTACAATTCACCCGTCTGGCCAGTTCGAAAACCAGATGGCAGGTGGAGACTAACCATTGATTTTAGGAAACTCAATAATAACACTCTTCCTCTCACTGCAGCAGTTCCAAGTTTAACATCCACAGTGACAGCAATCCAAGCAGCTTCTCACGCCTGGATGGCAACTATGGATGTGAAGGACATGTTCTTCATGGTGCCGCTGAGAGAGGAGGACAAACCACAATTCGCATTCACCTGGCAAGGTATTCAATACACATTCAATACACATTCAACAGGGGTATAAACACAGTGCAACTATAGCACATAACACTCTAGCAGCCTTGCTTAACACTATTCAACTTCCCAAAGATGTCAAAGCTTACCATTACATCGATGACATCCTGGTGGGAGGAAATGACAAGGAGCAGGTTGCAGCAGTAGCCAGGGACATTTGGAAGTTATTGACCGACCAAGGACTGACTATCTGTGCTAGTTTGAAGCAAGCTGGAATGTTTTGGTAGAAGAACTAGATAACGGGCAGTGAAATGAAAAACAATTGTGTCTACTTCTCTCACAGTCACGCTGAGAACTCTGGGAAGAAGAAAGACTTTTTCTCCATTTTGTCTCTCACTTTTGCTTTTGCCTTAGACCTGGTCACACCTCAGTAACCTTGCTCCTACTAACCTTGCTCCCTAACCTCTTGGCTGCACCTCTTTTCTTCCTGAGAACTGGGGTAAGGTTGAGAGGGCCGGGGGGAGGTGTTGGGGTGGTTTGAGATCCCCTCCTGGGGACTCAGGTTTCTGGGAGGGGAGTTGTGCTTTTGTATTGTTTATCCTTTGTATATTTCTGTATATAATTGTATATAACTGTATATATTGTAAATAGCTGCTTGTAAATTCTGCTAGCTGTAAATAAATTGCTTCATCTATATTCCCAGGGTCCGTCTGAGTTAGCTGGGGCAAATTCAAAAGTGTGGGGGGGCGGGGTAACCCCTAAACCATCACATTTTTAATTGGCTTTCCCAACGTGGGGCTAGAGATTTTTGAGTGATTGGAAATTAGCTCTGGGAATTAAGATGAAGCTAATCAAGCAGCTATTGTACTTGGTGGGGATTGCTGTGTGGCCTGTTTTCTGTTTTTTTGTGTACAACTGGATCAAAGATCAAATTGGTTATTTCTTGCTTCGTGTAGTTTTTAAGAAGGCTAAAGTTAAGCTTTCAAACATGTTCTGGAGCTGGGGTGATTTTATTCTTGGTTATGCTGGTTTTAGTGTCACTGAGAATATTACTAGTGATATTACAAGAGTTTTTGTCAATAATGTGACGATCAGTCAAAATGCTGCTTTATCTACTGCTCTCATGAGGGTCATCCAGCCCCAAACTGAAATGCCAAGTCCATGCAAGGATTTTTACAGAAAAGAGACTGTGGTGGGGTTGCTGTGCATTATCATGGCTCTTATGATTTTAATATTCATATTAATTTTGGCATTATTGGTGAAAAATTCAAAACCAGTTTCTGTAAGAACTAGGAAAAATTCTGTGTCTCAGAAGCAGTCTCTTTCACAGCAAAACAAGGGAACACAGTTATCGGCTTCCCCCTTGCCAGCCTCTGCCCCTCCTTCTCCAAGTGCTGGGAACACAGCCAGTGTTCCCGCCAATAACGTAAACAATGATAAGGATAACCAAAACAAGCCACAGAGTTTAGCAGGAGCCTCAGGAGCACAGGCAAGTACCCAAAATCAGAATGTTCCTAGCAAAAATGAAAACAAGTCAGGGTTGGCAGGCATCCCAGGAGGACAGGCAAATAATCCCACTAATGTTAATAATACTACTAGTGCTGGTAACGCTAGCCCAGTCAGTCCAAATCCTAATGACAGCAGCTCAGCCAATTCGAACCCCCAGCCAGCAGACCAGAACCAAAATCCTCCTGTTAAAAGCAAGGCAGATTTGAACTCACAAGCTCCAGGTCAGACCCCTAAGGATACAAATGCTCCAAGTCAGACCTCCAATAATTCAAATGCTCCAGGTCAGACCCCTAAGGATTCAAATCCTCCAGCAGACACATCCAAGTCTGTTGCTGCTCAGGCCCTTCTGGCACCTGCTAAGGCAAAAGCTAAGACAAAGAGTGGTTCGCAGGAGGATGTAAGAGATGGAACCTCTGGTGATCAGCAGCAAGAGGAGGAGGATGAGATAGTTAGTCTGCGAGACCTTGTAGATGTGCTGAGACAACAATACTCAAGTGAGAGGAGCACTGTGAGGTTAGCTGCCAGGAGAGAGGATGGTTCCAATGAGTTTAGGAATGCTATGAGGAAGATTGTGTTAGGCCAGGCACCACCAGAACAACAGGAAGAAGAGGAGGAATGTGGGAAGCTTCCTCCCGCAGCGGAGCATGAAAGGTAAACATCAGACCCTGTGATGAGAAGTGTCCTTGGAGCCTTGAGGCTCCCAGGGGCCTGAGCCTGTGACTATGAGCAACCCACGCACAGCTGTCAGGGGGTGGAATCTGCCCGCCTATGAGGTGGGCACGGCCCAGGGGGCTGACTCTGGCCACCCCCCCTGGGTGGGATCCTTAAGGTGTTTACTGTAAGTTAACCTATCTCTGCCTTACACTTAACCTGGAGCCAATCTGTACCCTCCACTTGTACCAATCTTGAACTAAGTCAGTTGTCTACACCCCCTTTGGGGGCTATAAAGGTCGCTGTATCGCCCTAATAAATTGCACTGCTGCGCAGAAGCCACAGAGTCGACTCTCAGTGCCCCGATCTCTCGCCGCACCGGTCTCCGACCTCCAACAGATGGCGCCCGAACACACCGATTGAACCTCCGGACAACTCCAGGTACGGAAGACCCGCACCCCGGGCCCCCACCGCCAGGCCGCGGAGAAGACGGCCAGGCCGCTTCCCCCCCCCACCGCTAGGCCGCGGAGAAGACGGCCAGGCCGCTTCCCCCCCCACCGCCAGGCCGCGGAGAAGACGGCCAGGCCGCTCCCCCCCCCACCGCCAGGCCGCGGAGAAGACGGCCAGGCCGCTCCCCCCCCACCGCTAGGCCGCGGAGAAGACGGCCAGGCCGCTTCCCCCCCCCACCGCTAGGCCGCGGAGAAGACGGCCAGGCCGCTTCCCCCCCCACCGCCAGGCCGCGGAGAAGACGGCCAGGCCGCTCCCCCCCCCACCGCCAGGCCGCGAAGAGAACCGCCAGGCCGCTTCCCCCCCCACCGCCAGGCCGCGAAGAGAACCGCCAGGCCGCTTCCCCCCCCACCGCCAGGCCGCGAAGAGAACCGCCAGGCCGCTTCCCCCCCCACCGCCAGGCCGCGAAGAGAACCGCCAGGCCGCGAAGAGAACCACCAGGCCGCTTCCCCCCCCACCGCCAGGCCGCGAAGAGAACCGCCGGGCCGCTTCCCCCCCCCACCGCCAGGCCGCGAAGAGAACCGCCAGGCCGCTTCCCCCCCCCCCCCCCCCCCCCCCCCCGCCTCCTCCGGCCACGAAAGACATAGAGGCTTCCACATAAAAGGAGCTGGTGGAAACGCAAGAGATCGGACGCTACTATACCCCCTGCTGGGGAAACACGTCTCCTTTTTTTTTCTCCTTTTTCCTTTTTTTTCTTTCTTTCTATTTTTCCTTTTTTTTCCTTTTTTTCCTTCCCCCTCGTTAAACCCGTTACTAACCAAGGGAAAGGTGTCTGCCGATACGGACGGCCTATATAGATAGGCGTTTATTAAAAAAGAAAAAAAAAAAAAAAAAAAGAAGAGTCGCCGCCCATAAATATGGGGGCAAAAATTTTAATAACGGCAGCTGGTGTGACGACAGGTGTGACCATATAGATGGGCACTTCTGGGGGCAGTGATCGTGCATAGTCAGATCCCCCCAGGGCAGTTGCCGCCGGAAGGCGAACGCACCACCCACACACACACACACACCCCCCCCCCCCCCCCCTTCCTTCCTTCCTTTTTTTTTTTTTTCTCTTCTTCTGCGCGCTTACGGAACCTTGCCGTTACCATGGAACCTCCCAGCCGCCCCTCCCTTCTTCCGCGGTTTTTTCAAAGTATTGGTGACTCCCTTTGGGGAGCTGGCGAACCGACCTCACAAGCACTTTTGGATAAACAAGTAGCAATTTCTCTCCTCTTGAACTTTTTAGAAAAGCGAGGAGTTTCCATGTCAAAGAAAAAATTGACTTCCTTAGTAGCATATGGACTAGTAAGAGGACACTTTCAAACTTCAGACTCTCTTTTTGATGAATCTGAATGGCGCCGCTGTGGCGATACTATTTTTGACCAGGCTATTGACGGTGACAAAACAGCCAAAAGCGTACAGAAGCAATGGCGTGATGTCATCAATTGCTTGAAGAAATACAGACTGGAACAGACCCTTGCAGCTACAGCAGCGGCACGGCTTGCTGACGGCTTGGACACTCGGGGGGAGAGACCACTAGAGGCAATGGTTACCTCAGCTAGCTCTCTCTTTTCCGACCTGAAAATTTCTCCAGGCACGGTGGTGCCTTTGATGACTCTCCCCAGTGCATCTACTGTTCCGATGCTGTCCGCAGTGCCGAAGCAACCGGTGCTGCCAACTTCAAACACTCCGACGCAGCCGGCAGCGCCCCAGCAACCGGTGCCGCCAACTCCAAACGCTCCGACGCAGCCAGCAGCGCCCCAGCAACCGGTGCCGCCAACTTCAAACACTCCGACGCAGCCAGCAGCGCCCCAGCAACCGGTGCCGCTAACTTCAAACGCTCCGACGCAGCCGGCAGCGCCCCAGCAACCGGTGCCGCCAACTCCAAACGCTCCGACGCAGCCAGCAGCGCCCCAGCAACCGGTGCCGCCAACTTCAAACACTCCGACGCAGCCAGCAGCGCCCCAGCAACCGGTGCCGCTAACTTCAAACGCTCCGACGCAGCCAGCAGCGCCCCAGCAACCGGTGCCGCCAATTTCAAACACTCCGACGCAGCCGGCAGCGCCCCAGCAACCGGTGCCGCCAACTTCAAACACTCCGACGCAGCCAGCAGCGCCTCAGCAACCGGTGCCGCCAACTTCAAACACTCCGACGCAGCCAGCAGCGCCTCAGCAACCAGTGCCGCCTCAGCAGGATGTCCCAATGCAGCCGGTGCCGCCGGCTCAGGACCCTTCGTTATACCCTGCGCTGCCTCAAGACGTTCCCGACGTTCCTGCCGTTCCAGTGCAACCACCAGCACCCCCGATGCCAGCGGCACCAATTCCCCAAAACATCCCTACCATCCCTGCCGTTCCGGTGCAGCCGTCTGCCCCCCTGCTCCCAGCGCCACCGCCCTACAGTGGTCCGTTTTCCCCACTCCCGGCTTCCGCTGCCATCTCACCACGTCCGGCGCAAACTCCTTTTGCTACATTCCGACCCGCCCCCCCGGCTGCAGCGGGCCCGAGTTGGACTTCCGCCACGGAAGCCGGTCCTTCCTCTCAAGCCCGGGAACCGCCGCCTGTGATTAACTCGGACGCTAGCGACTCCTCACAGTCCGATGCCGACGACACTATTGACAATGTTGCCGACGACTTACAGAAACTTAGAATAATGCCTTCTGGCAATGCCCAGCCCCTGGCGGCACCACAAGCTACAGAGATCACCGGGAAGACTCTCCAGCTTACACCCGTTGGTCCACAACATCGGTGGCGTGCCGTTATTCGCGACGCCTTGTTACAAGGTGATTGGGAGGCAGCTGCTGCTCTGGAAGGTGCAGCGGCATTCCCAGTTGTGGCAGCACGGACCGCAGATGGACAGCCAGGAGCCACTCACACGGCTCTTGATTGGAAACTGCTTTATGCAGTTGAAAACAGCAGTATCTTCCCATGGCTTACACTCACAACCGACTAAGCAATTGCTGAATTACATCTTCTCCGCCTATGTGCTATGCCCAGCAGATTGTGAGACTGTTGCGAGACTGATTTTAACACCATCCCAGTTTATGTTGTGGGAAAGGGCATGGCGCGATGAGTGCAGGAAGGTGGTGGAGCAGCCACGACAACTAGGCGACCCCTTACTCAATGTTCAAGCAGATATACTGCTGGGAAAAGGGGCTTTCAGCTCGCTGGATGCCCAGATACGTCATCCCTTTGAGTGGCATCATGCGTCCATGACAACTGCCAGAGCAGCTTTTAATATGGTGCCTACAGAGCCAAAAGCACCCAGCTATACCGCTGTTAAGCAAGGTTTGAGTGAGGACTATAACCATTTCATTGATAGACTAGCAGCTGCAGTTGAAGCAGCCACTGAGTTAGATGCTGCAACCAGACAAGCCTTTTTTCGAACCCTAGCTTTTGAGAATGCTAATAATAAGACCAAGCAGCTGTTGTCCATTCTGCCTAGGGAAGCCTCAGTGGACGATATGTTGGAGCGAGTTGCTCGAATGCCTACAAACCAGCAACAGACATTTGTTGCAACCCAAATGGATCAAGTTCTAGATAAGCACACGCAGCTCGTAATGGCAGCACTGCGATCCGCAGATGCAGGGAATCGTGGCCGCCGAAACAACAACCCACGGAACCCCTGCTTCCGCTGCGGTCTAACTGGGCACGCGCGCGATAATTGCCCACAGGCTGCAGTCTGGTGTGACCACTGCCAACTTGACTCTCACGCAACTGCGGCCTGCAAGCGCTCGGGAAACTACCAGCGCAGCGCGGCAGGCAGCCGCGCGAGGACACAAGTTGCTGCCCCAGTGATGCTATCTGCCCAGCAACCTCCGGCAGCCTCGGGCTGGATCTTACAACAGCAGTAAGCATCACTTTGATTGACAACCGCCCAGTCCCTATTGCCACCTCCATGAAAGGCCCATTAATGATAAATGGCAAGCCCACTGGCGCATTACTCCTGGGAAGATCTTCTGCCGGGCTGAAGGGATTAATGATTGTTCCCGGGGTGATTGATGAAGACTACACCGGTATCATACAAATTGTCACATACACTAACAACCCACCTATCGTGGTGCCGGAAGGCAGTCGCATTGCTCAACTGGTGCCCCTGACCAACCTGCTGCAGGACGTGGCCCAGGGCCGCGCCTTGCCACAAAGAGGAGATCAGGGTTTTGGATCTACGGGTGGCCTAGCCATGCTGACCCTGTCCCTGAATAGACGACCACTTGCATCAGCTATCATTAGTAATGGTCAGGACACAATAACCATGGACGTTCTCCTGGATACAGGTGCCGATATAACCATTTTTTCCATATCTGCCTGGCCCTCGCACTGGCCAGCAGGCCCAGCTAAAGACGGTATTGAAGGTGTTGGTGGAGTATCTCAGACTCTGACAAGCTCACAGCGAATCAGTATAACCATAGATGACAGGACAGGCCACGTCTTTGCAACCATCGCACCTCTCCCGCAAGGTGTAAATGCGCTGATTGGTAGGGATGTCATGACACAGATGGGAGTCGTGATGACTACTCCGCAGGTAATTTTTCAGCAGCGGCCACTGGACGGCAGCCGCCCATAATCAAACTCCAGTGGCTTTCTAGTACACCGATCTGGATAGATCAGTGGCCGCTGCGAAAGGAACGGCTGCAAGAAGCACACAAGCTCGTCGAAGAACAACTTGCTGCAGGCCATATTGTACCTTCAACCAGCCCATGGAACACCCCAATTTTTGTAATACCAAAAAAGTCAGGAAAATTTCGCCTATTATATGACCTTCGAGCTATTAACGAACAAATGCAAGCTATGGGTGCTCTTCAGCAAACACAGCCTGGTTGAATTCTCAAGATATAGACTGGGGTCTTGATGACTATGTTGGACTCTGGAATTTTACCGTTATTTTTGACTTTAATTATAATATATTTTGTATTTTGGACATTTGTTGGATAAGGTACTGATACTTATTAATAATATTGAATTTTTAGGATAATGTTAATAATGCAGTAATTCTTAGGCAATCATGATAGAACATAATTAGCTTTTGATAGATATTATACTGATATACTATGGTAAGGCATCACATTGTATACTTATAAGTTCCTACTCACTTTTTCTATACTAAGGATAATATGGTACCATATTCTCTTTTACACACTCACTCACACACCTTTTTTCTTTTCCTTTTCTACTAGGCTTATAAGTTAAGACAGTATTATAGTTATATGATTATTTTTTTTCTTTAACGTATAGAAATGTAGAATTTTGTCTTTTATATAAAAAAAAAAAAAAAAAAAAAAAGAGGAAAAGGGGGCGAGGTGGAAGAGGAGCTAGTAAAATAAGAAGAGAGGCATGGAGAAACACTACAGCCATTTTTGGACATCATACAAGTAAGATCAGTGGATTTATCAGCTTAGGTATTGAATATGTTCGTATTATGCTTTATCACCTGTCTGTACAGGCCCTAAGGTGGATACCAACTTGAATATGATTGGTTTGTCCTTTCATGAAGCGAGCAGAAAATCCTGCTCAGATGGCAGAATTGTGGTAAGATCTTGGGAGAGTCATAGAGATGATGATCATGAGTATTTGGATTATAAGGCATTGGATCTTGGCTAATGAATTTGGGTATTTTCATGAGCTTCAATGATTGTAGCTTAATGGAATAGATTCGGTCTGGTCCCTTTGGTGAAGGCCAAAGCCCACTTAAAATTGGCATAAGATGGCAAGTGATTTCTTTATCTCTTGCAAGGGCCCTGCAAGGGATGAAAAAACACTGCTCCAAATTCTTGAAGTGAATCGAGAGCTGTGGGAAAAGGCCTAAGTAGAATAGCCTGAAAGCAACATCTAAGACGCACTCTTGTATTGTATTTGGGGGTTGGTAGTTCTTAAGCACAATCGTCAGACGCAGCTCATAGCCGAGGACTGCACTGGGAACATCAAGATCTCTGAAAAGTATGAAGTGAACTTAAAGCTATGGGAGAGATACTGGACAATTCACTCGCCCACAACATCGGCTACCACAGTGAGCTAATGAAGACGTGACAGACTTGCACCCTCCAGAAGCTGTGATGTTCGTCTGGACTTTTGGGTTTTTGAACATTTGACTCACTGTCGCTTGCAGAAATAGCTTTTGGGATCATTAGCTAAGCTTGGGTGGCTGGTTTGCCAGATTGTTGTCACTAGCAAAATTCTTAACAAATGTATTCTCTTTACTTTAGCACCATTGACCTGCGCTCCCACTGAGCACAGCTCGTTTAAAATCAAACGTGGGTTGCTCAAAAGAAAAGAAGGGGGTACTGTGGGAAGCTTCCTCCCGCAGCGGAGCATGAAAGGTAAACATCAGACCCTGTGATGAGAAGTGTCCTTGGAGCCTTGAGGCTCCCAGGGGCCTGAGCCTGTGACTATGAGCAACCCACGCACAGCTGTCAGGGGGTGGAATCTGCCCGCCTATGAGGTGGGCACGGCCCAGGGGGCTGACTCTGGCCACCCCCCCTGGGTGGGATCCTTAAGGTGTTTACTGTAAGTTAACCTATCTCTGCCTTACACTTAACCTGGAGCCAATCTGTACCCTCCACTTGTACCAATCTTGAACTAAGTCAGTTGTCTACACCCCCTTTGGGGGCTATAAAGGTCGCTGTATCGCCCTAATAAATTGCACTGCTGCGCAGAAGCCACAGAGTCGACTCTCAGTGCCCCGATCTCTCGCCGCACCGGTCTCCGACCTCCAACAGAGGAAGATGACATCCAAGGCTCCAAAGTCCACTCAGAGAGGTCAGGGAAGTTAGAAAGGAATACTCAAGGGAATCAGGTGAGCCAATCCTAAGCTGGCTAGTGAGATGCCGTGGCATTGGTGCTAATGCCCTGCAGGTAGGAGACAAGTCTGCCAAGCAGCTGGGACCGCTCACTAAGGAGAGTGGAGTGGACAAACACCTAGCAAGTCCTCTTGGTAGGGTTAGCTTGTGGACACGCCTTTTGTTGGCTGTGGCTATGAGATATCCTTCCCGAGATGATTTGCCATGGGCTGCCAAGAAGTGGAACACCGTTGAGCAAGGAATTAAGCTTCTGAAGGAGTTTGCTGTGAAGGAAGTGCTTTATGGAGATCATGGCACTCATGAGCCTGACGATATTCCTTTGGGAACAGGTCTCATGAAGAAGCTGATTAAGCTTGCTCCTTCATCCTATGCTAACATCTTGGCCAGTAAGTTTCTATCAAGGAGTGATAATGGAAGATCTTTCACTGTTGGTGAATTCACTGACCAGCTCAGGCAGATTGAGGACAGCTTGTCACATTCTGGTATAATCTGTGCCATAAAGACTATGACTACAGAGCTTAAAGATGGTATAAGAGATGGCATCAAGGAGAGCATGAAAGAACTGAAGGAGGATCTCAAAAACATTACCAATCTGGTAAAGGATACCATTCCTGCATCATCTGAATGGGTGCATGTTTCTGCGGTCAGGAACAGACGCCCACCTCCTGCAAGGCAATTCCAGCCCAGGAGGAGACAAATTCCACCTAGACAGCAGCAATCACGTGCGTCACTGTGGATACTTCTGCGTGACACATACGGTGAGAACATGAACAAATGGGATGGTAAACCTACTTCAGCTCTTTCAAAGAGGGTCAGGGATCTGCAGAGTGGCAGAAACAGAGGCAGCAATGCCAGAAAGGTAGCTGTCACTTCTTCAGCTCCTAAGAGCAACTGCAATTGTTCCAACAGTTGCAGTTCCTCTCACAACAACACCAATCACTGTGTACACCCTACATGCCATGTTCAGCATTAGGGGTGCCCTGCCTCCAGCCAGGAGGAGGAAAGGGATAGTGGAGAGAACCGAATCTATTGGAATGTATTCATTAGGTGGCCTGGCAGTTCAAGAGTTCGGAAATACAGGGCTTTAGTTGACACAGGTGCTCAGTGTACTTTATTGCCATCAAATTGCAAAGGGACAGAGTCCATTTCTATCTTTGGAATCACTGGTGGATCTCAAGAGTTAACTAAGATACAGGCTGAGATCAGTTTAACTGGTAAAGAGTGGAAGACACATACTATTGTAACTGGTCCTGATGCGCCTTGCATTTTGGGAATTGACTTTTTGAGACAAGGTTGTTTCAAAGATCCTAAGGGTCATAAATGGGCTTTTGGAATAGCATCTGTAGAGATTGAGGATGATAAATTGAAATTGTCTATTAGACCTGAACTTTCTGATGAATCTGCAGTTGTGGGACATCATGACATAGAGGACTTGGAAGTGCCAATTGCAACTCAAACTGTTCATCATAGGCAGTACAGAACTAACCGTGACTCTTTGTTGCCCATTCATCAGCTGATTCGTCAATTGGAGGATCAGGCTGTCATGGAGAAAGCTCATTCACCTTTCAACAGTCCCATCTGGCCTGTGCGTAAACCTACGGGCGACTGGAGACTCACAGTTGACTTTCGTGCCCTCAATGAGGTGACGCCACCCATGAGTGCAGCTGTGCCGGACATGCTGGAACTCCAGTACGAGCTGGAATCGAAGGAGGCTAAATGGTATGCAACCATAGACATTGCTAATGCTTTCTTCTCTATTCCCATAGCAAAGGAGTGCAGGCCTCAGTTTGCATTCACCTGGAGAGGAATCCAGTACCAGTTCAATCGTTTGCCTCAGGGGTGGAAACACAGCTCAACCATCTGTCACTCAGTCATCCACAATGCACTGGAGAAAGGTAAAGCTCCAGAGCACATCCAGTACATCGACGACATCATTGTGTGGGGCCAAACTGCTGAGGAAGTCTTCGAGAAAGGTAACAAAATCATTGACATTCTGTTGCAAGCAGGTTTTGCCATTAAGAGAGACAAGGTCAAAGGACCTGCCGGAGAAATTCAGTTTCTGGGAGTGCGGTGGCAGGATGGTCGCCGTTACATTCCTCAGGATGTGATTAACAAAGTCTCTACCATGGCTGTTCCCACCAGTAAGAAGGACACACTTTCTTTTCTTGGTGTGGTGGGATTTTGGAGACTACACATTCCTGGTTTCAGTCAGATTGTCAAACCTCTGCATGATGTGACTCGTAAGAGAAACAATTTCGAGTGGGGACCTGAACAACAAGCAGCCTTTGATCAAATTAAACGAGAAGTATTCCATGCAGTGGGCTTGGGTCCTGTGAGATCTGGTCCGGACATTAAAAACATTCTGTACACGGCTGCCAGTGACAATGGTCCAACTTGGAGTCTTTGGCAGAGAGCTCCAAATGAGACACGTGGTCGTCCACTTGGTTTCTGGGGACGTTGTTACAGAGGTTCAGAGACAAATTACACTGCAACTGAGAAAGAGATTCTAGCAGCCTATGAGGGAGTGAAAGCAGCTTCTGAAGTGATTGGAACTGAGTCACAATTGCTTTTAGCTCCTAGACTGCCAGTTCTTAACTGGATGTTCAAGGGCAAAGGTTCATCACCACATCATGCCACAGATGCAACCTGGTCTAAATGGATGGCTTTGATAACCCAACGAGCAGGAATGGGTAATCTTGACCGACCTGGTCTGGTGGAGGTGATCACCAACTGGCCGGAAGGCACAGACTGTACCAAACCTCCAGAGGAGAAAATAACTCGTGCTGAGGAAGCTCCTCCCTATGGTGATCTCTCTGATCAGGAAAAGAACTATGCTTTGTTCACAGATGGTTCCTGTCGTCTTGTTGGGAACAAGCGAATATGGAAGTCAGCAGTTTGGAGTCCAACCAGAAGAGTTACCGAAACGAAAGATGGAGAAGGAGAATCCAGTCAGTTTGCTGAGGTAAAAGCTGTTCAACTTGCTCTTGATGTGGCTGAACGTGAGAATTGGCCTATCCTTTACCTCTACACCGACTCGTGGATGGTAGCCAATGCTCTATGGGGTTGGCTGAAGGACTGGAAGAAGAATGGTTGGCAGAGGAAAGGAAAGCCTATTTGGTGTGCTGATCTATGGCAGGACATTGATGCACGGCTGGAGAAAATTCCAGTGAAGGTGCGGCACGTAGATGCACACATGCCTAAGAGCAGAGCCACTGAGGAGCATCAACACAACCAGAAGGCAGACCAAGCTGCTAAGATTGCTCAAGTTGATACCAACTCTGATCTTGACATTGACCTTGATTGGAAACACCGAGGTGAGCTGTTCTTAGCTCGGTGGGCCCATGACTCATCTGGACATCAAGGCAGAGATGGAACATACCGATGGGCTCGTGATAGGTCAATTGACTTGTCCATGGACGCTATCACCCAAGTCATCTATGACTGTGACATTTGTGCTGCTATTAAGCAGGCTAAGCGAATCAAGCCCTTATGGTATGGTGAGAGATGGTCAAAGTACAAGTATGGTGAAGCCTGGCAGATTGACTAGATCACTTTACCTCGATCACGTTCTGGCAAGCAGTATGTGTTGACGATGGTAGAAGCCAGCACTGGATGGCTGGAAACCTATCCAGTTCCACATGCTACTTCACGTAACACTATTGTTGGTTTGGAGAGACAAATCTTGTGGAGACATGGAACTCCAGAGAGAATTGAGTCAGACAATGGTACTCATTTCAAGAATAATCTTGTGAAAAACTGGGCCAAAGAGCATGGTATTGAATGGATCTATCACATACCCTACTATGCACCAGCTTCAGGGAAGATTGAACGCTACAATGGTTTGCTGAAAACCACCCTAAAAGCCATGGGGGGTGGAACTCTGAAAAACTGGGACAAACATTTAGTACAAGCTACCTGGTTGGTAAATAGTAGAGGTTCAGTAAACAGAGCAGGACCTGCACAATCAGATTTGGTCCAAACAGTAGACGGTGATAAAGTTCCTGTTGTACATGAGAAGAATCTGTTAGGGAAAACTGTTTGGGTATTTTCTCCTTCGGGCGAAGGGAAACCTGTCCGAGGGGTGGTATCTGCTGAAGGTCCTGGTCATACCTACTGGGTAATGCAGGAGAATGGTGAAATCCAGTGTATTCCACAGAGAAATTTAACTTTAGCTGAGAGAGCTTAAATTCAGAGTGTGTAGCATAAGTTGTTAGGAGTTTTCTGTTCTAGGTAACATCGGCGCCCAACACTGAGAGAATCTACAATAGAATCTACAGTACGTGAGCACGAACCCAACATCACCTGGGAGTCCCTGTTCTGAGCTTTTGAATCACCTACATCTGATTGAAGTGTGAAATGAACTTGTATATATTGGTTTATTGTAAATATTGGTTTAGATTAGATTGGATAATTCTCAGCGATACTCTGAGCGAAGTAGACAAGGGGTGGATTGTGCTAGTTTGAAGCAAGCTGGAATGTTTTGGTAGAAGAACTAGATAACGGGCAGTGAAATGAAAAACAATTGTGTCTACTTCTCTCACAGTCACGCTGAGAACTCTGGGAAGAAGAAAGACTTTTTCTCCATTTTGTCTCTCACTTTTGCTTTTGCCTTAGACCTGGTCACACCTCAGTAACCTTGCTCCTACTAACCTTGCTCCCTAACCTCTTGGCTGCACCTCTTTTCTTCCTGAGAACTGGGGTAAGGTTGAGAGGGCCGGGGGGAGGTGTTGGGGTGGTTTGAGATCCCCTCCTGGGGACTCAGGTTTCTGGGAGGGGAGTTGTGCTTTTGTATTGTTTATCCTTTGTATATTTCTGTATATAATTGTATATAACTGTATATATTGTAAATAGCTGCTTGTAAATTCTGCTAGCTGTAAATAAATTGCTTCATCTATATTCCCAGGGTCCGTCTGAGTTAGCTGGGGCAAATTCAAAAGTGTGGGGGGGCGGGGTAACCCCTAAACCATCACACTATCCCAAGGGATAAGTGCCAAGGCCCAAGCCAGGAGGTTAAATTCCTAGGATCCTGGTGAGTGGCAGGCACAGTGTCAGTGCCAGAGGATACCTTACAAAATATTGAAAAGGGCCAGATACCCCACAACAAAAAGGAGCTGCAACAATTGTTGGGCACCTTGGGCTACTGGAGAAAACATATTCCAGGTTTCTCCGTGATTGCTTGTCCTCTGTATGATTTGCTCAAGAAGCACAAAGTTTGGGACTGGACTCCACGACACTCTGAGAGCCTGAGAGTTCTTAAAGACACACTAAAGGCATATCAGAGGTTGGGGCCCTTGCACCCACAAGATGCCCTAAGGGCTGAATGGGGTTTTTCCGAGCACACCTCATACTGTGGAATATTCCAGAGGGGACCCAATGGCCCTAGTAGAGCTCTTTTATTTTCATCAACAGCATTTAAAGAGACCGAGACACGGTACTCGGAATGGGAAAAGGGACTCCTTTCCCTAACTCGGGCTGTTGAAGAGGCAGAGAAACTCCACACTACACAAGACATTGTAGTGCAAGGCCCATTCCCACTGTTGAAAGCGATCTTCAAAGGATCTCCTCCACTAGAAGGGATTGCCCAGAAGGCTACCATAAGAAAGTGGTACGCCTATGTCATGGAGGGTAGCAAAGCCCCTTCTAGCAGGCATTTGCTGTGCATATTGCAGTGTCTCACATTGCAAGGCCAAAGCATCGTAAAACCCAAAACAATCTTCCAGTCCCATGAGAAGTTTCCTCCCTAGGGAAGATAAAAGGTAAACATTGGCCAATGTTTTCCAGCTATCGGCCTTGGTTCTCATGCACGCTGACCACCTGTCGGTGGGCCGAACTTTGGGTGGTCTTACAGGTTGTTTTGGTAAGAATTGTCCAATTGTGCAGGTTGATTATAACTTTGTACCAATCTGTAAAAATAACGTAAAAATCGCCTGGACTGGTGAGCACACCTCTTTTAAAACATTGTAAAATAGTGAATCTGCCTTGATCGGGAGCCTGCTCCGCTTGCTCGCCTACCTGCCTGCTTGCCTGCCTGCCTTGCTCGCCTGCCTGCCTTGCTCCTGCTCCAGCTCCGGTCTGGCCCGCTTGACACAAAGGCCGTGGAGGATGGACCGCCCACCCGGGCTTGATCCTGACAAAGGAAGGGACAACGCCCAAGGTTCCAACCCTGCTAAATGGTTTGGAACAGTGAGTAGCTGATGAACTCTTAAAATCAAGACTAAATAACTTCTAAGACTCAAAGAACTCTTAAAATACAGACTCTCTTTATTGCCATTATCTGAAATGTTACTCTGCAACCTCATAAAGAATCTACATGGGTAATTTAGTTTCGGGAGGGGGATCTCCGTATTTGAGCAATAAATCACTTGATCTTTACAAGTCAGCCTCGCGTGTTTTCCCCATAAATCTCCCGCAAACTACCTTCCACTACAGCCTACCTAGAGGGGATCTCACAGCTTTTGACACTGACAGAAGGACCTACAAAAGTATCCAAATTGCAGCAGCCCATAAACCCTGATAAAGCACTGCTTGGCCAACCATATAAGCCTTCTCCTATTCAGGTGGCCCCAGAAATGGCCGCAGACTCAGATAAATCAGGAGTGTGGTTTACAGATGCATCCTCTCGGAGGGTGGGGTCCAAGTGGCGTTACAAAGCCGCTGCCTTGGAGATTGGCAAGGGCCAAACCATCACTGAGGAGGGTGATGGCAGTGCACAGGTAGGGGAACTGTGTGCTCTCATGCTAGCAGCAGAGCATGGGGCAGAGACTATTTACACTGATTCCTACTCCACGTTCAAAGGCGCCACTGAGTGGATCTGCCAGTGGGAGGCGAATCAGTGGAAGGTTTCAAATGTAGAAGTTTGGAGGGCTGATGACTGGAAGAGGCTATTGGAGATAAGCCGATCCAGACCCCTTAAAGTGGGCTGGGTTAAAGGGCACTCCAAACAGCAAACCCCAGCTGCAACCTGGAATGATCAGGTAGACTACCTGGCAAAAATAAACATGGTTAATGACGAGAAGGATGATTGGTGGAGATTAGCTGAATGGCTACACATTAAAAGAGGCCATTCAGGAAAGGCAGACCTCTACTACGAATGTAAATCCAGAGGATGGCCAATTTCTATAACCACCTGTGAGGCAATCATTTCAGCTTGTCCACAGTGCAAGATCAGGCTTAAAGCCAATCACCCCAACTTAGCTCCAGCTCAGCACATAAGAAAGGACAAAAGTCTCTGGAGCACATGGCAAATTGACTATGTGGGTCCTCTCAAACCTTCACACAGAAAGAGATACATACAGGTGGGGGTGGAGGTGGTCTTAGGATTAGTCATGGCTACGGCCACTAGTGCTGCCACAGGCGCTCAAACCATTGAGGCCTTGAGGCAGTGGTTCAGTTTTCTGCCAATGCCAGAGTACATTCAGAGTGATAACAGATCTCACTTCACAGCATCATCCGTACAAGACTGGGCTAAGGGGGAGGGGGTTAAATGGGTATTCCATACCCCCTACTATCCTCAAGCTAATGGTATGGTAGAGAGGACAAATGCTCTAATTAAAAAGCATGCCATTGTATCAAAAGGTAATTGGGAAAAACGCTTACCACATGCAGTCTTCATTGTAAATAACAGATGGGGCAACTATGGCAGCCCTAAGGTCAAAGCATTTTGTCCTGCCGAACCAGTGGGAAACACTGATCATCTGCCAGATAAATCCAAACACTCTCAACACTCATTATACAAGTTACAGGTGGGACAACCGGTGATGGCAAACTTGCCCTCAATTGGAGTTGTGCCCATGACCCTATCGAAACCAAATGGGTTATACGCATGGGAAGCAACCAATGTAAATGGGAAAACTCATCACATAAGCGTGCGATGGATTATCCCAGACTTCTGAAATTGCTTTCACATATAACAGGTTTTCTTATTTTTGCAAATGTTTGAAATATATAATAAAGTTGTTTTGTTATCAGGGGGTGGGTATATAAGGGTTGATCTGTCTTAAACTGGTTTAGATTATAGTTATGCATATATATATTAAGTACACTGTTTGTATACTTTAAGGTTCAAAGGGTTGTATGTATAATGGTTGTGTATAATATGTATATCCCATCTTATTTTTTCGATTTCTGGCCCATATGAGCCAGGGGGTGGGGTATGTCGTGAAGTGTTGCAAAGCCTCTTGCAAAGCCCTCATTTATACAAAATTGTGGCTCAAATGAACCATCAATCGAAGAGTCAAAACATTGCTCCCATCTGCCTGCATGATGACAGCTGCTGTCCCAGCCACCATTTTCTAGCCATGAGAGAATTTCTCCCCGGCGGGACACAGGCTGTAAACACCTATTTTGTTTTGGGAAGAAGACCTTGGTTTTCAGACATTGTGAGCACCCTATGCACACCGGCTGGGGGCTGACCCCTGGGGTGGGACCACAGGTTGTTTTGGGGAAAAAGCAGCCTATGTATGCCTTACACCTAACTTTGAACCAATCTGTATTGTTCACGTATGTCCACCTGAGTTTGGCTGGATACACCTCCTCTGAACAGTATAAAAAGACTGCATTGTCCTAATAAAATAGCTTGCTTGCACCGCTCGCTCACACACACACACACACACACAGAGCACGGCTCGGGATGGCACGATTACAGTTATCACTCCGATCCTCGCCAGCCTTCAGAAGCCAGCGCCCAGCTTGGCCTAGACCTGCGGAAGCTCAGACAGCGCGCCTCAATCCACGATATTTAGAACTTTTCAGAACTGAATTCGGACAGCGAGTAACTGAAATTTGATCTAAAGACAGAATAATCTCTCAAAGCCTTCCAGTGGAAATCTCTCTCAAGTTACAGACTCTCTTCATAAATCCTTTCAACATAGTCATTCTGTGATTTAATCCGCAAACCACATATAAAGAACTTACGTGGGGAAACTGTAAATAGGTTTGGGGAGGGGGATTTCTAGTGTATATAATATTAAATATTTTAAACTCTTTTAAATTCGGCCTTGCATTTTCATTCCCCCAAAACCCCAGACAAACTCCTCCATAATAAGGTGTGGCACATAGATGCACACATGCCTAAGAATAGAGCAACTGAGGAATGCCAACACAACCAGCAGGCAGACCAAGCTGCTAAGATTTCTCAAGTTGATACCAACTCTGAGCTTGACCTTGATTGGAAACACCGAGGTGAACTGTTCTTAGCTCGGTGGGCCCATGATTCATCTGGACATCAAGGCAGAGATGCAACATACCTATGGGCACGCGATAGGTCAATTGACTTGTCCATGGACGCTATCACCCAAGTCATCCATGACTGTGACATTTGTGCTGCTATTAAGCAGGCTAAGTGAATGTGATGGTTTGGGGGTTACCCCGCCCCCCCACACTTTTGTATTTGCCCCAGCTAACTCAGACGGACCCTGGGAATATAGATGAAGCAATTTATTTACAGCTAGCAGAATTTACAAGCAGCTATTTACAATATATACAGTTATATACAATTATATACAGAAATATACAAAGGATAAACAATACAAAAGCACAACTCCCCTCCCAGAAACCTGAGTCTCCAGGAGGGGCTCTCAAACCACCCCAACGCCTCCCCCATCCCTCTCAACCTTACCCCAGTTCTCAGGAAGAAGAGAGGTGCAGCCAAGAGGTTAGGGAGCAAGGTTAGTAGGAGCAGCGTTAATGAGATGTGACCAGGTCTAAGGCAAAAGCAAGAGTGAGGATAAAATGGAGAAAGAGTCTTTCTTCTTCCCAGAGTTCTCAGCGAGACTGTGAGAGAAGTTGACATCAATTGTTTTCATTTCACTGCCCGTTATCTAGTTCTTTTACCAAAACATTCTAGCTTGCTTCAAACTAGCACAGTGAATCAACCCTTTATGGTATGGTGAGAGATGGTCAAAGTACAAGTATGGGGAAGCCTGGCAAATTGACTACATCACTTTACCTCGATCTCATTCTGGCAAGCACTATGTGCTAACGATGGTAGAGGCCAGCACTGGATGGCTGGAAACCTATCCAGTTCCACATGCTACTGCACGTAACACCATTCTTGGCTTGGAGAGACAGATCATGTGGCGACATGGAACTCCAGAGAGAATCAAATCAGACAATGGCACTCATTTCAAGAACAATCTTGTGAAAAACTGGGCCAAAGTATGTGGATCTACCACATACCCTACTATGCACCAGCTTCAGGGAAGATTGAGCACTACAACGGTTTGCTGAAAACCACCCTAAAAGCCATGGGGGGTGGAACTCTGAAAAACTGGGACAAACATTTAGCACAAGCTACCTGGTTGGTAAATATTAGAGGTTCAGTGAACAGAGCAGGACCTGCACAATCAGACTTGGTCCAAACAGTAGACGGTGATAAAGTTCCTGTTGTACGTGAAAAGAATCTGTTAGGGAAAACTGTTTGGGTACTTTCTCCTTCAGGCGAAGGGAAACCTGTCCGAGGGGTGGTTTCTGCTGAAGGTCCTGGTCATACATACTGGGTAATGCAAGAGAATGGTGAAATTCAGTGTATTCCACAGAGAAATCTAACCTCAGCTGAGAGAGTTTAAATTCGGAGTGTATAATCCAAGCTGTTAGGAGTTTTCTGTTCTAGGTACCATCGGCATCCAACACTGAGACCATCTACAGTACGTGAGCACAAACCCAACGTCACCTGGGAGTCCCTGTTCTTGTCTCATCTGTTGTTGCCCTTGTGGGGGCAATCAGTGACCTGGTTCAGGAACGAGACGGTGACCAGTTCTTGGCCACTCGTGACCACAGCTCACACACACCTATGCGGTGGAGAACAAATGGTGTTTATTCATGTACAGTGTTGGGTTATATAGTGTGAAGATAAACATCATTTCTATCTGCTTACATCACTACTAAATATTATTGGTTATGGCAGTAAGGAGAGGGGCCCCTGTCTTTCCGTACATCCCGTTATCTTCTGAACTCCAGACCCTAGCTGCCCACATTTCCCCCCTCTCTATGCTCAATAAGACTAGCTAAAATATAACATTTTCTTAAAAGTATAAAATTGTAAAAAAGTATAAAATTCTATGTAGAAAGAGCATAGAAAAATAGTCACAGTATCAAAAGATCTTAACACTAAACTTCAGTAGTCAGGCACTTTAAATGAGGTACTGTTGAGAACAATGTAGTGCAACCAAGTGTAGTTAGTGTAAAAGTATGAGATGAGAACATTCTTCACATTATCGTTAGTAAACACCCAAAGTGCTCGTACCCATCACACATGAAAATTCCCTAAATATATTTCTAAGTCAGCTGCCATATATTGTACTATCCCTGTCTTCTATAGCTATTTTCTTCACAGTATAGCATTCTTTGGTGCAAACCTAAGCTACTTTGTGCAAGATAATAGTAATAATACTGAAGGTACCTTAGAGTAGATCTTACTGCTCTACAAGCATGATGTCTGTTGTCTGCAACCTACGTCTAACAAATGAGACAAACGTGTTCAGTACACAGGGTCCAAAAACTAGAGTCAACACGATCATCACGATCAGTCCCATCAGGGAGGATATCAGGGCGGTTAGCCATGGTGATCGATTATACCATAATTCAAACCATCCTTGTTGGGCTTCCCTATCCTTTTTTTCTTTGGGCCAATCTCTCTCTTAATTTAGCCATTGAATCTCTAACTACTCTGGTGTGGTCTGCGTAAAAGCAACACTCCTCCTTCAAAGCTGCACAAAGGCCTCCTGACTGCATGAACAGAAGGTCTAACCCTTGTCTGTTCTGTAAAACAACTTCTGAAAGTGATGAGAGAGATTTTTCTAGGGAGGTCATGGAATTTTCTAGTCTTTCCAGGTCCTCATCGATGTCGGCCTGTAGGTGGGTTAGGCCCTTTTGTTGGGATACCAAGGAAGTTGGCATCCATTGCTCCGGTTGGTGTCTGTACGAGGCATTGGATGGTCTTACCATACCCAGAATCAGAATCACACAGAGACATCGTAACCCTCCCTTTCGAGGGCCTCCTTGTTGTTGTTTGGATCTTGCTGGTGTGACACTTTCCAGCGTGGGTGGTGGTGAAGCACTTTTCAGGTTGTCATCATCCTCTGCCACCAGGAAGTATGCGTTATGAGTGCGTCCAATCAAGAGGTCCTGTGGACAAAAACTCACAGTTTTCATTAGTTTTTATTCTGGAGGTCTGGTTTAATAGACTTAAGTGGACACCACTTGACCTTGCCATCTTTTCTGACTGCGGCGTATCCATGCCCTGTTAAAGCTAATTTCCATCCTGATTCCCATTCTCCTAACTCATTTCTAACTATGACTGATGGGCCCTCTTCTAATGCCTGAGTGGCCCAATGTTTTTGGGAAGGGCTGTTCGTCTCCTCCCCTCTCGGGAACTGATTTAATGCTAATAGAGCAGTCATCAGCAGACGTGCTTGATCCCCTGAAGGAATGGTACCATTGAACCCTTCTGCTTTTGCTAATACCTCTAATTTTGTTTTTAGAGTCTGATTTGCTCGCTCGACTATGGCCTGTCCTGTGCTATTGTATGGAATCCCATGAACTAAACTGATACCCCATTTTGAAACAAATGCTTGAACTGTCTTAGAGACAAAATTTGGACCATTGTCTGTTTTAATCTGATTTGGGATACCGAGCCACGCCATGGCTGTTAATCAGTGTTGAATGGTTGCTTTGGAGTCAGCTTTGAGATGTTGTGTGGCCACTATCATTCCGCTGTAGGTATCTACAGTTACTGCCAGCCACGCTTGTGGCTTCAGTAGTTGGCAAAGTGTAAAGTCTGTTTGCCATATTTCTGAGGCTTTAAGACCTCTGGGGTTGACTCCGCTGGACCACAGTGGTGTTTTCTGACAGTGAGGGCATGTAGCTACTTGTATAGGGTTAACACTCCTGGGGGAGTGACCCTGAACCTGACCCTGGGGGTCTTGGCCCCTCCCCAGGGGTGGGCCACACTCCAGGTGATGGTTAGCCCACTCCCCCCACTTCCTGTGGTATAAAAGAGACAGGAGCTCCCTGTCTCTTCCTCTTTTCCTGCGCTACCTCTTGACCACACACACTCATACTGCATACCAGCACATCACGTGGCAGCCACGAGGCAGAGACACCATCACATTACTCGGGTTGTATCCATCCCTTGTTGTATTTTGCTGTTTTTCCCTTCCTTATCCTTTGTAAACTTCCCTACCTCCAATACCTTTTCTAAGTTATTGTTAAACTTTTCCTTTTTAACTTCCAAATCGAGTGAGATTGATTTATTTGGGTGTCCCTACCTTTCTCTCTCTCCCTGTCTTTTGGGAAAAGGAGGGGGAAGAGGGGAGGGCACTCTATAAATTCTATAAATTGTCATTGGGTCTATTAAATTTATTAGAGTCTCTGGGAACCTGTATTTGAACCCAAGACAATTTATTTGGCGTCTCAACGTGGGGCTAGGTAGAAAGAATTCTTTCAGAGAAGATTTGGAAGTTAAAAAATGGATATTCTGAGAGTCTTAATCATTCACGCTTTTGCATGGCTGTTTTGGTCCTGGCTGTTAAAGTTTATAAGTTACCATGTCTTCTGGATTGTCATTGATACGGTCTGGGAATATTCTAAGCATTTGCCTGTCCGAGTCTATGCCTATTTCCTGAATTCTGTTAGTAATCTCACTGTGTTTAGAAATGTTTCTGGAACATGGAATCAATCTGAGTATATGTATTGGGACACAGAAGCTCCAGATATTTTGGGGGAGAAATGGCACTGGGTAACTGTTATTTCACTGTGTTTTAATGTGGTTTGGGGAATTTACAATGTAGCTCTGAGCTGGAACACGTGGAGACCCCGGGTGGGCGCCGCCATTGGGATGCTTAGGGGGAGGGGTGGTGCACACTGCCCGAGCTGCAGCTGCGGGGGGTGGGCGACAGGTCAGACCGGTCCGACAGGTCCGGCAGCCCCGAGCGCAGGCACCGCCCCTCAGGGCAGCCCCCCAGACCCTGCCCCCACAGCCCAGCCCCTTCCAAATCGCTCCCATTACCACGCGGCAAGTCAGATCAAACCCGAACCCTCCCACAGACACAGATCCAGGGCAAGGGACCTCATTGGGAACCAGCATCCCCCAGCAACAGCAACCAGCTGGAAATGGACCTGATAATGGAGTTATCCTTATCAGCTCCACGCCCAGAAAGGAAATCAGGCACACAAGGCAGGAGTATGCAAGGGCAAACGGACAGTCCCTTTTAGCCTGGCTTTTGAAATGTTGGGATGCAGGAGCAGAAACCGTGGACCTAGATCAGAGGGAGGCAAAGCAGCTGGGATCCTTGTCGAGGGATGGGGGGTGTAGATAAAGAGCTGGGGAGGCTCGATGGTACCCACTCACTTTGGGCCAGGCTTCTCATTGCCGTCAGGTACAGGTACCCGACTAAGGATGACATGATTTTCCATCCCCTTAAATGGACAGATATGGAACAGGGCATCTCATACCTGAGGCAAATGGCGGTACAGGAAATAATCTATGGAGCCGGCCAGATGCCCTCGGACCCTGATGATGTCCGCATGAAGCCAGCCCTCCTAAAGAAACTGACCGAGTGTGCCCCTTCCACATATGCCCCTACACTGGGAGCACTGCTGCTGGGCAGAGACCCCAACAACCTTCCCACAATCAGGGAGTTTGTGAATGACCTAAGACAGTTTGAAGACAGTTTGTCGAGGAAAACCTTAATTGCCACTGTAGAGACCCTCACCCAAGAAGTGAACGAGCTAAAAGCCTCTTTCTCTGAACTGCAGAAGGCAGAGGATGACTGCCCTTCACCTTCAGAATGGGTGCAAGTCTCAGCTGTGAGGAACACACGCCGCCGTGCTCCTCCTCCTCCCCGCAGGAGACCAGCCCAGGGCAGACAGGGTACACACAGGGGTTCACTTTGGAGAACACTGTGTGAACATGGGGAAAACATGGACAGATGGCATGGCCAGCCCACCTCAGCTCTATCGGCCAGGGTAAGGGAACTGCAGGGGACAAACACCGGGAATAGCTCCTCCAGAAGAGGGGTTGCCCCAGTGTCCCGCAGGCAGCCCTCTCGCCCAAGGGGTGGTGAAGCCAGTAACTCAGGTCCATGTGCCTCATGCGGTCACACTGCTCAGCATTAGAGGTGCCCTGTCTCCAGCCAGGCGGAGGCCAGGGATAACAGAGTATATTGGGACGTGTTTGTGAAATGGCCTGGCACTTCTGAAGCCGAGAAGTACAGAGCGTTGGTAGACACTGGTGCCCAATGCACTCTGATCCCCTCCAGCCACAGGGGGACAGAAACTATTACAATTGCAGGAGTCACAGGGGGGTCTCAGGAGTTGACTGTGCTGCAGGCTGAGATAAGCCTCACCGGGAATGTGTGGGAGAAGCACACCATAGTAACTGGCCCTGATGCACCTTGCATCCTGGGGATCGACTTTCTCCGGGAAGGGTACTTTAAAGATCCGAAGGGGAACAAGTGGGCTTTTGGCATAGCAGCTGTAGAGACTGCAGACAAAGAGCAGCTGTCTATCATGCCTGGCCTGTCAGATGACCCTTCCGTGGTTGGTACCCACAAGGTGGAAGATGTTAAGTTACCTATTGCTTCTCATGTAGTTCACCACAGGCAATACTGCACCAACAGACTCCCTGCTACCCATACAGCAGCTGATTCGCCACCTGGAGCAGCAGCTTGTCATCAGCAAGAGCCACTCGCCCTTCAACAGCCCGATATGGCCAGTGCGAAAGGAGACGGGGGAGTGGAGACGTACGGTGAATTTCCGAGGCCTGAACGAAGTGACTCCTCCAATCAGCGCAGCCGTGCCTGATATGTTGGAGCTGCAGTATGAACTGGAAACGAAGGAGGCCAAATGGTATGCCACAATTGACATTGCTAATGCCTTCTTCTTCATCCCCATTGCAGAAGAATGTAGGCCACAGTTTGCCTTCACCTGGAGAGGAGTCCAGTACCACTGGAACAGACTGCCTCAAGGGTGGAAGCACAGCCCTACAATCTGCCATAGCATCATCCAGACTGCACTGGAGAAGGGTGGAGCTCCGGAACATCTGCAGTACATCGATGACATCATTGTATGGGGTGAGACAGCAGAGGAGGTCTTCGAGAAGGGTGAGAAGATCATTAATATCCTGTTGGATGCTGGTTTTGCCATTAAGAGAAGCAAAGTGAAAGGGCCTGCCAGAGAGATCCAGTTCCTGGGAGTTCGATGGCAGGATGGCCGACGCCACATCCCTATGGATGTGGTGAATAAAGTGGCCACTATGGTGGAACCCACTAACCGGAAGGAGACACAACTCCGCACCATGCCACAGATGCCACTTGGAGTAAGTGGATGGCTCTGATAACTCAGAGGGCTAGGATGGGGACTCTCGAGCGTCCAGGCATTGTAGAGGTCATCACCAACTGGCCAGAGGGCACTGACTTTGGAAAGCCAGCGGAAGAGAAGGCAGTGACCCGTGCCGAGGAAGCCCCCCCATACAGTGACCTTCCTGAGGAGGAAAAGGCATATGCTCTCTTCACAGATGGATCCTGCCACCTGGTAGGCAGCAAGCGGAGATGGAAGGCTGCCATCTGGAACCTCACACGCAGGGTTGCAGAGGCAAGAGATGGAGAAGATGAATCCAGCCAGTATGCTGAGGTGAAAGCCATCCAGCTGGCCCTGGACATTGCAGAACGAGAGCAGTGGCCAGTGCTATACATCTACACCGATTCATGGATGGTAGCAAATGCCTTATGGGGGTGGCTGAAGGAGTGGAAGAGAAATGATTGGCAGAGAAAAGGGAAGCCTATTTGGGCTGCTGACCTCTGGCAAGACATTTCTGCACGCCTGGACAAACTACCAGTAAAAATCCGACACATCAGTGCTCACATCCCAAAGAGCAGAGCCACTGAAGAACAGCAGCATAACCACCAAGCTGACCTGGCTGCCCACATCTGCCAGATTGACCTGGACTGGAAACACAAAGGTGAACTGTTCTTAGCTCGGTGGGCACATGACTCTTCTGGCCACCATGGAAGAGATGCCACACACCAATGGGCCTGAGACAGATCCGTGGACATATCCATGGAGGCCATAACTCAGGTTATCCATGAATGTGACATCTGTGCCACCATAAAGCAAGCTAAGCGCATGAAGCCTTTGTGGTACGGGGGGCGGTGGTCAAAGTACAGGTATGGGGAGGCCTGGCAGATCAATTACATCACTCTGCCTCGGTCTCGCAGTGGCAAGCAGTATGTGTTAACCATGGTGGAGGGAAGCACGGGGTGGCTGGAAACCTACCCAGTACCTCATGCTACTGCCCATAACACCATTCTAGGCCTGCAGAGCCACATCCTGTGGAGACACGGTACCCCAGTGTTGGGAAACACGTTCGGTGGAGCGCTATGGGAAGATGACTCTTTGTTCACCAATATGGTTAGATGGTCAAAATCCCCTTTATTTCTGTGATACAGTAACTTATATGCATTCTAGCAAGAGGCGTGCTCAGCTTAAGATTGGTTACAGTCAGAGGGTCCAGAGTTACATGTAAGGTGTGCATAGGTTAACTTATCACAACATTCTAAGGGTCAGCCCTCCAGACCACCCACTCCAGCCCCCTTGGTTATCTAGTCTCTGCCCACTGCAGCTGTGTGTGGGGTGCTCAGTTGTTTACATCTCGATTTCCTAGCCTCACTGGGAACCAAGGACGTTCTCAGCGCAAGTTACCCATGTTTATGACTTTATGTCCTCGACTGGTGAGAAATTCTTCCACACCCCAGAGAGAATTGAGTCAGACAATGGGACCCATTTCAAGAACCACCTTGTAAGCAACTGGGCAAAAGAGCATGGGATAGAGTGGGTTTATCACATCCCATACTACCCACAAGCTGCAGGAAAGGTTGAGCGACACAATGGCCTGCTGAAAACCACCCTGAAGGCTATGGGAGGTGGAACTCTCAGAAACTGGGAGAAGCACCTTGCAGAAGCCACTTGGCTGGTGAATAGCAGGGGATCAGTTAACAGAGCTGGTCCTGCTCAGTCTGCCCTACTGCCCATAGTTGAGGGAGATGGAGTTCCTGTAGTCTGTGAAAGGAATCTACTGGGAAAGACTGTGTGGGTTGCTCCTGCCTCCGGTGGGGGAAAACCTATCAAAGGGGTGGTATCTGCAGAGGGTCCTGGTCACACATACTGGGTGATGATGGAAACTGGTGTTATCGAGTGTGTCCCTCAGAGAAATCTCTCTTTAGCTGACAAGGTTTTGAAATCTCAGAGTTGATTCCATGTGTTCCAGATATTTCAGGTTATCTTGTAGTATAGTTGTATCATAGTTGTATCATAGTTGTGTAATACTTGTATTATAGTTCATAAGGGGTTACAAGTTGTTTTTGTAGTTATACCCTCACCACTACACGGCGTCCAACAGAACCTACATGACAGCAGCAGCTATCCAGAGTCCTACAGCATCGCATCACAACGAGGCGTCCAACCAGAACCCTGCACCTGATTCGTCACTGATGCCCTGCAGTGAGAGACTGTTCCTGATTTCCCTCCAGCGGATGTCTACAGCCATCTCATCTACACCTGTTCCCCTGAGGCCAGACACCAAGAGAGACTGTTCCTGATGTTTTCTTCACAGAGGGAAAAGACTCTTTCCTGAGTTCCAACAAGAACTGATCCTGTTTCACTGACTTTTCTTCTGTTCCTGTCCTGCTCACACCTCACCAACCTGCACCGGACCAGAGGAGCACATCACCTTGGGATACAGCCGGGGACCAAGAAGGACTTCAAGAACTCTTAACCCATGGACACTTTTCCCCATTTTTGGAGAAGAAGACTGTTCGTAGGAAGGTGGAAGTGGTCTAACCAAGGGGTGGAATGTATAGGGTTAACACTCCTGGGGGAGTGACCCTGAACCTGACCCTAGGGGTCTTGGCCCCTCCCCAGGGGTGGGCCACACTCCAGGTGATGGTTAGCCCACTCCCCCCACTTCCTGTGGTATAAAAGACAGAGGAGTTTCCTGTCTTACCCTCTCTTTTCCTGCGTTCACTCTTGACCCACACACCCATACTGCATACCAGCACACCACGTGGCAGCCACGAGGCAGAGACACCATCACACTACTCGGGTTGTATCCATCCCTGTTTGTATTTTGCTGTTTTCCCTTCCTTATCCTTTGTAAACTCCCCTACCTCCAATCCCTTTTTCTAAGTTATTGTTAAACTTTTCCTTTTTTTTAACTTCCAAATCGAGTGAGATTGATTTATTGGGGTGTGCTTATCTCTTTTTTCTCTCTCCCTATCTTTGGGAAAAGGAGGGGGAAGAGGGGAGGGCACTCTATAAATTCTATAAATTGTCATTGGGTCTATTAAAATTATTAGAGTCTCTGGGAACCTGCATTTGAACCCAAGACAAAGAGTTTTAATAATACAGGCATTTGGATGGCTGTTTTGGTCATGGATCTTGAAGTTTATAAGTTACCGTGTTTTCTGGATAGTGGTTGATATGGTCTGGGAATATTCTAAGAATTTGCCTTTGCGGGGTGTCATGGAGGGTGGCAAAGCCCCTGAAAGGTCCCCATGTCATGTAAGTCACAGTGTCTCACATTGTAAGCCAGAAGCATCGTAAAACCAAAACAATCTTCTAGTCCCATGAGAAGTTTCCTCCCTAGGGAAGATAAAAGGTAAACATCGGCCTTGTTTTCCAGCTTTTGGCCTTGGTTCTCATGCACACTGACCACCTGCTGATGAGCCGAACTTTGGGTGGTCCTACAGGTTGTTGTGCTAGTTTGAAGCAAGCTGGAATGTTTTGGTAACAGAACTAGATAACAGGCAGTGAAATGAAAAACAATTGTGTCTACTTCTCTCACAGTCACGCTGAGAACTCTGGGAAGAAGAAAGACTTTTTCTCCATTTTTGTCTCTCACTCTTGCTTTTGCCTTGGACCTGGTCACATCTCATTAACCCTGCTCCTACTAACCTTGCTCCCTAACCTCTTGGCTGCACCTCTTTTCTTCCTGAGAACTGGGGTAAGGTTGAGAGGGCCGGGGGAGGTGTTGGGGTGGTTTGAGAGCCCCTCCTGGGGACTCAGGTTTCTGGGAGGGGAGTTGTGCTTTTGTATTGTTTATCTTTTGTATATTTCTGTATATAATTGTATATAACTGTATATATTGTAAATAGCTGCTTGTAAATTCTGCTAGCTGTAAATAAATTGCTTCATCTATATTCCCAGGGTCCGTCTGAGTTAGCTGGGGCAAATACAAAAGTGTGGGGGGGCGGGGTAACCCCCAAACCATCACATTTTTTATTGGCTTTCCCAACGTGGGGCTCGAGATTTTTGAGTGTCGGAAATTAGCTCTGGGAATTAAGATGAAGCTAATCAAGCAGCTATTGTATTTGGTTGGTGCATTGCTCTGGTCTGGTTTTGTTTTCTTGGCATTTAGTTGGTTAAAAGGCCAAATTGTTGCTTATTTCATTGATCTGGCTTATAATAAGGCTAAAGCTAAGGTTTCAGATATGTTCTGGAGCTGGGGTGATTTTATTCTAGGTTATGCTGGTTTTAATATCTCTGAGAATATTACCAAGGTCATTACAGGAGCTCTGGTCAATAATGTGACAATCAATGGAAATTCTGCTTTGAATATGGCTCTAATGAGAGTTATTCAGCCTAAGACAGGAATTCCAACTGTTTGCATAGGCACATGCTCGTGTAAAACTGTTTTTCTTCTCACAATTTTTAATATTTGCCTCATGATTTTGATATTCATATTAATTTTGGCATTATTGGTGAAAAATTCAAAACCAGCTTCTGTAAGAGCTAGGAAAAATTCTGTGTCTCAGAAGCAGTCTCTTTCACAGCAAAACAAGGGAACACAGTTATCGGCTTCCCCCTTGCCAGCCTCTGCCCCTCCTTCTCCAAGTGCTGGGAACACGGCCAGTGTTCCCGCCACTAACGTAAACAATGATAAGGATAACCAAAACAAGCCGCAGAGTTTAGCAGGAGCCCCAGGAGCACAGGCAAATACCCAAAATCAGAATGTTCCTAGCAACAATCAAAACACCTCAGGGTTGGCAGGCATCCCAGGAGGACAGGCAAATAATCCCACTAATGCTAATGCTGGTAACACTAGCCCAGTCAGTCCAAATCCTAATGACACCAGCTCAGCCAATTTGAACCCCCAGCCAGCAGACCAGAACCAAAATCCTCCTGTTAAAAGCAAGGCAGATTTGAACTCACAAGCTCCAGGTCAGACCCCTAAGGATACAAATGCTCCAAGTCAGACCTCCAATAATTCAAATGCTCCAGGTCAGACCCCTAAGGATTCAAACCCTCCAAGTCAGACTCCTAAAGATTCAAATCCTCCAGCAGACACATCCAAGTCTGTTGCTGCTCAGGCCCTTCTGGCACCTGCTAAGGCAAAAGCTAAGACAAAGAGTGGTTCGCAGGAGGATGTAAGACAGGGGACCTCTGGTGATCAGCAGCAAGAGGAGGAAGAGGAGGCAGTTAGTCTGCGAGACCTTGTAGATGTGCTGAGACAACAATACTCAAGTGAGAGGAGCGCTGGGAGGTTGGCTGCCAGGAGAGAGGATGGTTCCAATGAGTTTAGGAATGCTATGAGGAAGATTGTGTTAGGCCCGGCACCACCAGAACAACAGGAGGAAGATGAGGAAGATGACATCCAAGGCTCCAAGGATCCACTCAGAGAGGTCAGGGAAGTTAGGAAGGAATACACAAGAGAATCAGGTGAGCCAATCTTAAGCTGGCTAGTGAGATGCCGTGGCATTGGTGCTAATGCCCTGCAGGTAGGAGACAAGTCTGCCAAGCAGCTGGGACCACTCACTAAGGAGAGTGGAGTGGACAAACACCTAGCAAGTCCTCTTGGTAGGGTTAGCTTCTGGACACGCCTTCTGTTGGCTGTGGCTATGAGATATCCTTCCCGAGATGATTTGCCATGGGCTGCCAAGAAGTGGAACACCGTTGAGCAGGGAATTAAGCTTCTGAAGGAGTTTGCTGTGAAGGAAGTGCTTTATGGAGATCATGGCACTCATGAGCCTGATGATATTCCTTTGGGAACAGGTCTCATGAAGAAGCTGATTAAACTTGCTCCTTCATCCTATGCTAACATCTTGGCCAGTAAGTTTCTAGCAAGGAGTGATAATGGAAGGTCTTTCACTGTTGGTGAATTCACTGATCAGCTCAGGCAGATTGAGGACAGCTTGTCACATTCTGGTCTAGTCTCTGCCATAAAAACTCTAGGTACAGAGATTAGAGATGGCATCAAGGAGAGCATGAAAGAACTGAAGGAGGACCTTACAACCTCAATTTCCAATCTGGTAAGGGATACCGTTCCTGCATCATCTGAATGGGTGCATGTTTCTGCAATCAGGAACAGACGCCCACCTCCTGC